>NC_056726.1:10435189-10610189 GCF_019279795.1 Protopterus annectens
ACACACACACACACACACACACACACACACACACACACACATATTCATCACAGACCTGACACCCGCTCTCAGTCATGGACACAGTTACTCATTCACACACACAAACACACACACCTACTCTACCTATCCCCTAACTAACCCCTCCATTGTAACCACCCAGGCAGAGACAGACAGAGAGAGAGAGAGACACACACACACACACACACACACACACACACACACACACACACACACACACACACACACACACACACACACACAAACACACAAACATTCACCGTAGACCTGATACCCTCTCACCTGATTGCATTCATGGACACAATTACTTATTCAATCATATGCGCGCGCACACACACACACACACACACACACACACACACACACACACACACAAACATATCTGCTCTACCTATCCCCTAACTAACCCCTCCACTGTGACCACCCAGGCAGAGAGACACACACACACACACACACACACACACACACACACACACACACACACACACACACACACACACACATATTCACCATAGAGCCGATACCCCCCCACTTCATTGCACTCATGGACACAGTTACTCATTCACCCATACACACACACCTACTCTATCTGTCCCCAAACTAACCCCCCTACTGTGACCATCCAGGCAGACACACATACACAGACAGTCAGACACACACACACACACACACACACACACACACACACACACACACACACACACACACACACACACACACACACACAGGCATGCATACACACGCACTCACTCAACTGAGACCACTTGTATCATTGCATAAATGTACACACAATGCCACACACACAGATAGATACACATGAGCACTCACACTCACTATTAACTGTCCGCTAAACTCCCAGAGACTTACAACTAACACATTCTTTCTCATTGATAGTAATGAGTGTTAATTAATGCCACTAGCAGGTCTGATTTACAAAGCCAAGCAGTTCTTTGAGTCCGTTTGTCTGCATAAATCACATACCACAGACATTTCCAAGAGAGAGCACATGACTCATTTTCATATGCTGTTCCCCAGAATGCCTCATTAACATTGCAGTAAGCCATGGGACAACACACCATTGTGACTTTGATTGCATACAGTCACTGCAGTAGCACTGTCTATGAGTCAGAAAGCACAGGCCACATAGGGTTTACCACTTGCAGTAGTCCTTTCTGAATCCCTGGAATATTTCACTTAAATACTATGCCTCCTATAAATTCCGTATGTCACACCAACCATCTTATTTTCTGTGCCACAGATAGTATTTTTTTTTTGCATCTTTTACTGTTGAAAGTCTTATATTTGTTTATTCTGTTGCAGTTTTAAGGATTAGTAACTAAACACCAGGACTTATGTTTGTACTATTTAAGCTTCAATTGCTGTAATGAAACCTTGAATCTGATACAGTGAAACAGACTCTCTTAGCTTTTAGACAGTACACAGATGAAAACATATGTATAACTTTCTTCCTATAAAAATGCTAGATTTTTTTTTACTGTATAAATGTACATAGTCATGATCTTTGCTATGGAATTCAAAGTAATTGCATTTTTGTAAATAAATTATTGCACTCTATATTCTCTAGCCCTTGCATATATATGTGTTTATTATCTGTATGTAGAAAAAACTTTTTAAAAACTTATTTTCAGATACATACAAATAGCATCTAATGTGTTTCTATGAGCAGCATCAATAATACAATATAACAATGTCTTTTAACTTACCACCACCAACACACACACACACACACACACACACACACACACACACACACACACGTATGTATGTATGCATGTGTGTATGTATATGTGAGTATTGATCAAACATAGACAGTCACAATACTAATGACCCCAAAATACTGACTGTTTATAATGTTGACACATCAAAATGGAGACACTCAAAATATAAGCAAAAAATAAATTTATAACAAAAGACAACACTCAATTTGCACTAAAAATACACTAAAATGAAACATCAATAAAACCATAAACTATACCAATACTATAGAATGTGGTTTGTCTAAATAGTTGTTTTTGCAAAGGGTTTTTCTAATATAAGGCGAAGGACTAGGGTTAGCAGCAAAGGCAGGGTTAGGGTTAGGTTTAGGATAAGCACTACCCTTGCACCACCTTATTAATGCATACTAACTGTAATCCTAATCCTGCATCTATACCTATACCTATTCCTTACCCTGTACCCTACCTTAGAAAAATCCTTTCTTTAATATTATCAGTACACAAAACTGGCTTAGACACAGAAACACATACCAATAAACATGCACAATATTAAAGCTATCTTTTAACATAATCCTTACCCTAACCAACCAACATTCAAACAAACACATTCCCAGCCATAATTCCAACCCATTTACCTCTGTCTTTATTTTGACCTGTCAACATTCTGAATGGCATATACATGTATATGGGTCCACTTCTGAATCTTGAAATACTGAAATATTGAATTTCAGTATCTCCAGACCAGAATGCCGAAAGTGCAGTTGTTCGAAACTGCATATTGTCGAATCTGAGCTTGCCAAAAGTGCGTTAGTTATAGTGCGATCTGTTTTTGTAGTATGCTGTCCCTTTAAGGTTTAGTCGTTTCTGGGTCTTGAACGTGGTGGTTGATGTGTGGTTATATTTGGAGATCCAGGTAAGTTTGTAGTATGTAAGGGTTTTGGGTAGGAATGTGGTTTTATTTAATGTTTTGGGAAGTTGTAGGAGTAGGTTAGTGTAGGTAGGTGAGAGTGTGTGTGTGTGTGTGTGTGTGTGTGTAGATATTGTGAGTGGTGATTTTTTTACATGTGTAGTGTGTGTCTTTCTTGTGGGTATGTGTGTGTGTGTGTGTGTGTGTGTGTGTGTGTGTGTGTGTGTGTAATGGGAGTATATGGCATGTAGAAGTAGGTGTGTTGTTGTTTTCATGTAAGTGCGACCTCCGAGTTGGTATATATAAGTAGTGGAGGTGTAGGGGCATTGTTTATGTGTTTTTAGTTTGCTTTTTGTTTTCTTTTTATGTCGGGGAGTTTGGATCTTCAGTTGTGTTGTTTTTTCGAGATATTAAATTCGGTATTGTCGGTTTTCTGGCATTTCGGCATTCTGGTCTTAAGATGCTGAATTTCAATATTTCAGTATTTCAAGATTCAGAAGTGGACCCCTTATATATATATATATATATATATATATATATAGTTAGATAGATACATATATATATATATATATATATATATATATATATATATATATATATACACACACACACACACACACACACACACACACGCACGCACACACACACACACACACACACACACACACACACACACACACACACACACACACACACACACACACACACACACACACACACACACACACACACACACACACACATATTTACATGTACATACAATATGAAAGCCAAGTCATACCCATAAATCATATCAGCTTTACTTCTTAACTTCTTAACCTTCCATCAGCTAGGTTGATCATTAGGCAAGCTTTCAAAGCATGATATGCCTTTACATTTGTTTCTGTGCATCCCTTGACATAAGCCTTGAGAGAATGATACACTCTAGATTTTCCTGTTGCTTGCAATAAGACTGGACAATTTATTGAAATGCCAGATCTAATCTACGTGTAGTGCTTTTGGACCTTTTTAACACAGCTATGGCAGCAATTGAGTATCCTTTGGCCCATAAGGCTTACTTTGAACTTTATGTTATTTCATTTTCTTAACTAGGTTAAGTTACTAGGCACACGTTGCCCTTTCTAGGGGTGGCCCAGAGTACTGTTTAGTTAAGTGACTTGCCCAGAATCACATAGTAAGCAGATGGAATTAAGGGGAATCAAATCCAGTACTACAAGATGAAGCTGTTAGCAGCTCATAGATTTAACTGTCTGCACTAAATTACCAGACAAGTTTGCTTGAAAAATTGAAGGGATATAAAGTGACGTTCATCTCTATGTAAGTGTTTTGTAAACCATGACATAGGTTTGCTTCCACTGTTGAATCATACCAGAATGTATGTCTTTCTTAACTGAACAAGACCCAGTAGGCCCGGGTGTTTTTTTTCATAGATGACAATGAAACAACTCAGAAACATTAGAACAAATACTCAAGTTATTCATTTTTTTAATGAAAGGGGATATCCAACTGAGCAGTGCCTATTTACAATTTAACCCTGATGAGAAAAACTCTAGGAAGAACTGTTAAGCAGACTTTTATATAGATTAAGCATAATAATCAATCAAGTGATAAACATACATAATTAAGCGTGCAGTAAAAATAATAATAATTATAAGTACAGACAGAGGTCAGGCATTGAAATCAAGAATTAACACAATGCTATCTATCAGATAAGGTACTGTTAGAGACGATATAAATGTGAACAAAGCACCTAAATTTATATACAGAACACCAGAAGGAAGGGTGAATAAAATAAATCTAACAAAATGTAAACCATTGATTTGTGATGACAGAATTAAATTTAATTATTCAAGCTATTGTAAATTGTGATGTGAGAAACACTGGTAAAGTTTACCATGGTGGCCTGATATATATTTTGTCATCCTGTATTTGTAAGGAAGGGGAGAATGAATGGTTAAGGAATATATGCAAATAACAGAGAACAGGTGTAAAAGGATTCATTGGTGAAGTAGACAGCATTTAGGCTTAATTCATATTCTAGTCGAGATTAACAGACTCAGACTATGAACTACAGTATAAATGATACTGCAGTTCATAGCAGTAACCCTTTGTACAATACATCTACAGATAAACTTATATATTATTTTGCTATTTTCTTGCTCCAAAGTAATGAATTCTCTTATCTTTATATCCATTTAGGCATATCATGTCTGTTTGTTGCCTACTAGTTTTAGATAACCAGTTTCTGTCCTGACTTCATGTAATTCTCATTTTCCTACTGGTTTGAAAATATACCATCTAATATGTTAAAAGTGAGTATGTCATTTTGTGTGGGGATTAATGCAGATAGCACATACAAAAATAAATGCCACACCCCACAAATCCACATCCAAGGAATCTGTTCATAGGTTCATAGGGTTACAAGGCTAATGACCACAAGGGCCATTTTAAGCCTAGCCATGCATCCCAAATCTCTGACAAGTTCTGATACCCTTGGTAAGTGTAAGCAGCTTAACATTAAGCTGTCAGCAAATATGAGCCACAGGTTTTGTGAAAAGAGCTTTGTGTTCACTTTTTAAAGATGAATTCCTTGCCTGCTGTCCATTTCTGTGCAGCAATACACTTTTCTGTCTTCCTTTTGATTTATGGCACCTTTCAAAATGGGGTGCATACTAGTTCCTTCAGACATTTTTAGTTATTAGGTAATATTGGGAGTATAAGCTAATGTCAGTAGCTAAGCACAAGCCTTCTGCAGCCTGCTGTTATAAGAATGAGAGTGGAATTCTTGTCATGGACCTCACTGTACTTTGTATCCTGCAGACTTACTAAAAGCTAATGGGTAAATGTATAATTTTACAGCTGACTAATAGACACTTGCATCGATATTTTATGAGAATAGTTCCAACACACAGAAAACTTGCACACAAAATTTTAACACTTAAAACTCCGCATTTATGGGATTTACAGGCAGAATGGCCTCTCTATTCCTCATTCCTGATCTAAACAATACTAACTTTAACATCTCTCCTTCAGAAACAGATTTAAATCTTATAATGTGTTAACATTTTAACTACAGACATGCTATATCACTCCTTCTTTATGAATATAAGACTAGTGATGGTTTCTGCCTCAACTCTTCAGGATCTGAGGTTCAATCCTAATTTCTAGTAATTGTGTGTATATGTGTTTATATACTTTGCATGTTTTCCCCATGTCTACCCATGTTTCTCTGAATTTTCTCTGACTACTTTAGCTTCCTCCCACTTCCCAAAAACATGCAGGTTGACTAACTACTCTTATTTGTCTATATGGGTGCTGTATTTACCTTGGCCCTTATGGTCTGGGTAAGGGCTGAAAAGGATGTGAGGACAATTCCCTCACCCAATGAACACATAAATAGACTTCAATCTGATTTTTTGTTAACTTAGTATGATCACTCGATAACTTGTTTTGTACAACCTTAAGAACAGCCGCGTGTGTAAGGAAATGACAAGCACCATGTAAGAATTGATAGCACTGCCGAATATTGGAATGAGCTGGAAATAACTGGAAGAAAGTGGAATGAGACTGGAATGAATACCTTTATCTTGTAGTTACCCAGAACTGTGATGAACAGGTGCCAGTCTCTTCTTTATGTGCCAAGTCATCTTGTACCTATCAGAATAAAAGCCTGCATAGACTGTAGTTCTGTTAGGAATGTTTTATTATGTACAGAGGAGGTAGACGTTAACAATATCCAAATCAAATCCTACTGTCTCCCATAACAAAGCTGATAAACTAAAATAGACTGAAATCTTATGTCCATAGCTTCTGTACTTGTATTCCTTTCCTCCTGAGTAATATAATTAACATTCTGGCATGCTGGATATTTGACCTGACTTCCGCACTCACTCTTGAGTGTCTGTACCAAACTTCTGAGGACTGCACTGCAATGACTTTCTGCTTATTGGTCCAAATGAACTAACTGACTCACTGAGTCTGAAGTATCTCCTAATAATACCAAAACTCTGTAACTTTCTATATGCCTCTTTAACCTTGGTTCCCAACCCTGTTTATATTAATGTACTCCACTTTCTGTTTGCACATTTTATTCTTATCAGTATTCTTGACTGAAGGTTACCAAAACATTCCTTTCTTATTTAATATGCATAAAAATCTAAAATGAAGACATACGTCTTCTTTAATGTGGCTGCATTTCTAGACAAATGCAAATAAAATACTGTATTTTTGTCCAACAAACTACATTTAAATTAAACCAAATCTTACAATTCCTCCTGAGATACCTGGATAGGTATCAATTTCTATAGTTACTTATAAATGAAGACATTGCTCTGACCTTACATTTTCAGGCCAATGCAAGGTCTATTCTACTAACTGTATTTACGTAGGATTTATTATGTAACAAGTGCCTCTGAAATTATTGAAATGGGATTTACTTCTGTAATCACTTTATATATCTATTAATATAGCCTGCAAAGGATACTATAATGATCACTAAAACTAATATAACAGTTATAATTTCTCTTTATCTGGTAAATAAACTTGCAATTTTAATTTGGCCACTAGGCATCAGTTGAGCATTTATGGTCTATTAATTATTTGAAAACGTTTTGGATTAAAGTCTCTTAATTTTAAGATTTAGTTATAACCGGACAATTCTTTAACGTGTTATAACTGCTAAACTCTCTTTTTATAACTATATGTATTTCAAAGCATAATTACTGTATACTGTGTTACCTAATTTCTGTAAATCTTCAGCTATAGTTCTTACTAATAATCCTGTCTATTTATCTTTTTAATTTATATGTGCTGTAATAGATGTCTGCTTTTTAAATCTGTGTCTTAAATATCCTGTAACTATCTCTGTTGTGTAACAGAAGTACATTTACTAAAACCTATGCTTTCTGTATTTCAGATCTATACCTTGACATACCCTATCAGTATCTTTATAACTTTCTGTCTAATATGTAATAATTATTATGTAATGTGCACTGTATTCTGTAAATGAATTAACAAATTAGGCCTGACCTGTCATGCATCTAGTATATTAAATAACTATTAATATTTATCCTTTAGATAACTTATCTTAATAAGCCTTTTACAAATAATTATGTCACTTTATCCTTAAAACTAATTACTGAATAATGTGAGGTGGGGTGTAATTTCATGTTGTAAACTGTCCAGTAATGCTGTTAGAAATGCATAACTGAGTGGGAATGTTATATTCTGAAATCTGACTAAATTGTACTGTACTGAACTCATACCTGAATATGAGTGTCGTATTCTGAAACTTGACTAAAATTTACATTAAAGTGATACCTATTTATACTGAACCTCTAAAATAGCTGTGTATAAATGTTATACTCTGGAAACTAACTAAACTAATACTAAAGGAATACCTTTTCTGTCAGTATTATCTGAACTCAGATAAAAACATAAACTGAAAAATTGTACTGTTGTACAGTTGTATGGAAACATAAATTGAAATTCTACATACTTGCTTTAACTCTAGTCTGCTGCACAACTATTGTATATGTATTCCACCTCCACTCTCTTAAAACTAACTCAGGATGCTTCTCTAAAGGTAGCCTCCCATGCAAGACTTCTAGGAGTCTTTATCGATGAACAGTTAAAAGGCGATACCCACCTACTAACTAATATAAAGAAAACCCACCAGAAACTAGGCATGCTCTACTGCCATAACCGCTATATCACTCCCACTACTAAACTTGTACTCTCTAACACCTTCCTCATTCCGTCTCTCCTATATGGTGCCCCACTTCTTACCAGCCTTCAATCTTCTCTAAAAACAAAGGTATCCTCCTGTTATAACAACATTTCTAAGTTTGCTACTGGCTATAAATCCCCACCCACCACTGCAATGCCCTTCACAAACTAAATTGGCTCGAACTTCCCAACCATCTTACCTATATTCAACTTATTCATGTCCATAAACTCATTTAATCCCTCCATCTGCCCCTCCCTTGCCTCCTCCTTCAAAATGCACCTACCCAGCAGACTTCTAAGATCCAGTAACCAGAATTTGCTTGAACTACACAAGCCTGCTCATCCTCCAGGCAAACACCTACTATCCTTTTCCCAAGTTCGCCTCTGGAACTCCCTGCCACCTCTTATTCATACTACAGACAACCACTCTACCTTTAAGATCCTGCTTCATTCCCATCTCAAAACCCTCTGGGAATGTTCCTGCTCTCATCCCATGAGTCACCTCTTTTTTCCCCATTTCTCACACTCCTTTACCTCTCTCTTCATCACACTGAGCTTCTCTGACTACGACCATCTTCATTTGTCTCATTTACTCCTACTCTTGTTCTTTTTTTTCTTATTGTCCCACCCTTCTTACATCCAACAATTAACACCTCTTATCCCCATTCTACTTTAACTCTGCTAAGATTTCATGTAAAACTGTAATGCCAGCCCTGTGCTATTTCACATTCTAGCAAATTTAATAGGAATATGCACCAATGGATTTTTCTTATTTTAAATGACCTGCTTGTGTGTGTGTGTGTGTGTGTGTGTGTGTGTGTGTGTGTGTGTGTGTGTGTGTGTGTGTGTGTGTGTGTGTGTATTTGTATGTGTTAGCATGTGTGTTGAAGCATCTGTTTGTCAATATGTGAGTGCTTCCTTGAGTCTGATTAAATGTTAAGGGGCTTGTTTGTTGATGTGAGTGTGTATGAGTGTGTGTCTTTTGTTGATGTGAGTGTGTATGTATGTGAGTGTGTGTGTGTGTGTGTGTGTGTGTGTGTGTGTGTGTGTGTGTGTGTGTGTGTGTGTGTGTGCTTCAATGTGTGTTAAAGCATGTGTGGGTGAATGGGAGAGTGTTTATGTGATTGTGATTGACTGCAAGGGGCACTTCTTTGTTGATGGGATCGATGTGTGTCTGTGTGTCTATGTGTGTATCTGTCTTTCTGTGGGCATGTGTGTGTGTATGTGCTAAGATTTCATGTAAAACTGTAATGCCAACCCTGTGCTATTTCACATTCTAGCAAATTTAATAGGAATATGCACCAATGGATTTTTCTTATTTTAATTGACCTGCTTGTGTGTGTGTGTGTGTGTGTGTGTGTGTGTGTGTGTGTGTGTGTGTGTGTGTGTGTGTGTGTGTGTGTGTGTGTGTGTGTGTGTGTGTGCGCGTGTGTGTGTGTGTAATTTTGCCTTTTACTTTTTTAACTGAATTTTCACTGCAATCATAGAATTTTTTATCATGTTATGTAATACCATCGTTCTTCAATAGTATTACATAAATGTAAATGCATTGTTTTCATATTGTTCATGGAGCTTTTCTCCCTGGGACTCCATTGAAAACAGGCTCTTCTTGGCCCAATGGACTATCCCAGTAAACAAACTGCAAAATAAATAAAAAAATAAAAACATGCGTTTTAACTGTACAGAATATTTTTTATATAACTATTATACATTACTGTATATGTTCTGAGTGAACAAACATTGAAGCAAAAACAATAATCTTTGCTTCTGGTATTGTTTTTCTGTTGACACTTGAATTGTGCACCACAGCTCTTACCAAGTTTAAGCCTTACTCTGCATTATCCTAGTCACTGCTGAGGTATTAGAAGAGGCACCTTAATGTCCAAGCATCCCTTGTTCTATAATTAGGCTCTAGAACACCACCACCACCCCCCCACACATCTCTGATGCAAGCCTGAGTGGCAAATGCAATGATTTTTTTTCTGACTGTATTAAAAAACAAGTACTCTGGAATACCAAACTGAAAATTATTCAGTTATCCAAAACTGATAGTGTGTATTTTTGTAGCAATATCTGCGAAGTACAAAAAAGCAGTATCAGCTCCTTAAAATAACATTTGCAGCTTTAACAATTATAAACCAATAGCAATGATTGTTGCCCTGACTTAATTTACATTGTTCTGCATGAAATACACATATGCTACAATAGATATATTTATAATATAATAGACTCTTGTAAGTTTTTAAGCAAACTGATAATGTACTATAGTGAAATGGAGAGGCTATAACTTCATTATTAAATCAAACAGAAATGTCAATGGCATTATTTTTCCCTGTCATAAACTCAAATGAAACTAAAGCACTAATCTGACACTATACTAATTTTTCAGCATTTGTTTTATTTCTGCACCTTTACAAAATTAATCTTTAGTGTTGAATATTCTATGTTTACTCTGTAATCCTCAGGTTGTAATTTACAAATAATTCCTTCAATGTGCAGGTCTCTGTCCACTGCCTTACATATAGCTGTTGTTTTAGCTGACATTTAACTATTTTATTACTACTTAGATAAATAGTAAAAACTGTTACTGCATAAAACTGTCACTAATAATATTTAACTGATCTTTAACATATTGTTTTATGGCATACAGTGCTGTCTTTAATTTAACTTGTTGAGCTGGCCTATAATCTGATAACTCAGTCATGCCTCTGGTGTGCTCTGGTAAACTGTAATTTCTGCTTGAAATATATAAAATCTTAAACCATTTACATATACATATTTATTACGAGAATATAACTGATCTGATACTAGAACTTAACCTGCCTGTCTTTTACAAGTATGTGAAGTTTCCATTGCATTTTTTCCTGTCTTGACATGTGATTTGAACCTGTTGCACATAATATTTACACTGCATTCTTGTCTTGCATGGGATCTGAACCTTTAACTGTGTCACTTTTAAAATGTAACATGGAATTTAAATTCTACATTCTGTAAAACCAGCAAAACAGCATTTAATATATGTAAATGCCTTTCTGCCTCTGTTTGTATCAAGATATTAGGTATGCCATGCAACACTTTACTACCATAATTTAAAGGTCTTACCAATATCTGCTAAAACAAAGCACTAACAAAAAAAATAATTTGCCAGATCTGTAACTGTAAATCATCTATTCTGTGAATTAACTTGATTGTCATTTCTGGTATAACATACACAACATGTGCTTCCAGAATGATAAATATGTATACCAGTTTTAAATCTAGTACTAGCCTGAATTCTTACTGGCCATAAAAGTGAACTGAAATTTCCTTTCCAGCCTGTCTTTGCTTTTCTGAGAATAGGATACTGTTTCTGAAAATGTGGTAACCTGATTGCCTGCACTTCAGCTGTTGCAGCTGAACCAGAATTTATTTTATGTTTAACCCATAATCTGCATGTTTCTGTCATAACCAATTTTTCAAATTCTGTACATCATTTGCTAAATCTACGGCACGCAAAGTCTTACAAGTGTTATCTGTGTGCACTACTGTACATTCTGTAGCATTTTTATGTTTCCATAAAATCTTGTTACTGAAGTCTTAAACAACACATAAGTCTGATGATATGTCCATACCTAGTATGGTACTTTTACACTCAGAGCTGCTCACTGCTGTAGCCTTTGACCCTTCAAATCTAGACATAGTTGTACTCATGTCCTCTAGTAGAGGTCTATTTGTAACTGGAATTGATGTGTCTGTATTAATCAGTACATTATTCCATAATTTCTTTTCAGTAAACAAAGAAATATTGTCATGTCTCTCAACCTTAAACAATGACAAATAAATAATCTGGTTTGGTGCAGGACTGCCACATCCTTTCTAGATGTGCTGAAAATAATTTTTATAGAACTAGCAACAACATTAACTTGAACTATGGTATGCATTTCTTCTTCATTTTGTCCTGAAGTCTGTGTATCATTTATGCTGGTGTTTACTTTATCAAACTAATCAAAATCTGCACTTGGGTCTGTCTTATCCCACTCAGAGCAATAGTTGCACTGGTTTCTGAAAGCAATAAACTAGAATTTATTACATTCTGAACATCTGTATTTCAAATAATGTGAACTTGAGACATTGCAAATATTTGCTTTGTGTTTTGTCTGGAAATCTGCATGTTATGTACATTGACTGTGTTTATATCCATATTTGCAATACTGCAGCTTAACTGTATTTTGAATTATATGAGCTGTAGCACTTACTCTGACTTCTGAAGACTGTAAACTAGATTTTGTTTTACATTTAAGTCTGAAACCAAACTGACATTAGAAGCTGAATCATACTGTGAATAATGATAAAGTAT
The DNA here is from genome assembly GCF_019279795.1 of Protopterus annectens. Classification (NCBI taxonomy): domain Eukaryota; kingdom Metazoa; phylum Chordata; order Ceratodontiformes; family Protopteridae; genus Protopterus; species Protopterus annectens. The sequence continues at coordinate 10,447,914 of NC_056726.1, forward strand.
GCACATTACCTCATTCCATTGTGCTTCTGTGTTTTAACCCTTTTGTGTCTAGAAATATTTAGCATTCCTGAACTAATAACACTGAAATATAAATGAAAAGTTCTAACTTTAAACCATACATTAACAGGCAGCTTTACTGTAGAATTACTGTTTGACATATTTATACAATTTACATTTACTGATGTTGTGACACCCCTGCACTAGTCCAGTAATCAAGGAGCCTCAATCCTCACCACTGGCAACAGTGAGGGACGTACACAGTGGGGGGATGACAAGTACACACACACACACAGTAAAGTACAATTTCCCTTAAGAGCACACAGAGATCACATTCAGTCTGGGGCTGGTTTCTCCCTCTTTCTCCAGATCACCAATCAGTACCCACTGGCACAGCTATAGGGTTGAGATCTCAGCTGAGTGGTCAAGCCAAAACCTCCAGTACCCTCTCTGTCCAACTAGTGCTTTGTGTCTCTGCCTAAGAAGCTGGCACACACACACTTTGAGATTTGATTTATATACAAACAGACACACCTGAGAAAGGCTGGCACAGTTTTACTAGCTATGCCCCTTTCTGCCCAGACTATAAGGTACTGCCACCAACCACTCTTATCAGCTATTCTAGGCCCTTAACAAAGGGTGTCCAATCCTACTGTGTAATGTTACTAATAATCCAAATGCTAGTTTTGACCAGTGTCACCAAATACATATGCAACTACTCTAAGAGCTTAAATATGTCTCACAGATATCAGCCACAAAGATAGGTTTACATATATTTAATAATAAATAATAAAAGAACAAGACAACACTCAGAAAACAAACACAGTTACTCCAGAGTTCAAAATCACAGGAAATATTTTAAAACAACAATGCGGGACAGTCTCAAATAAATACAGAAAACATCTAAACTAATCTTTACTAAATTCCTAACTATATCTAAAAGAGATACTATGCCCTAAATCTTACTTACAGAGCAAACCAAGTGCAGATGGTGATGATGATGAGTGGATGTTTTCAGGTCAAAAACAAAATACAAAAAGCACAATCTCCCTCTGAGAGAGTTCTTAAATTAATATCAAATATTACTGCTGGGTTAGCCTGGATGACATCAGTTTTTGTCACCTGACTTCAGTTCCCAGGCTAAACCCCCAGTGTCCAACATTTAACACCTCTATGTGAAAAATACACAGCCTTCAGATGTTTGAAGTTGCTAAAAGACATAAAACAATAAAACACTTACAAAACAATGCAGAAGGCACACTAGTTCTAGATATCTTCTCTCCTTGCTGTATTGAAACTAACTTTTATAGCTCAATCATAAAACAATCATTCAATTTCAACTTATTTTCTTGAAGTTTTGCAAGTTAACTCTGTATGTCCCAGATTCTAATATTAAAATATACAATTGCACGGGTATATAGTTTATATACATTTCTGTTCTTTTCCAGTAGGGTACACTGTAGACACATCCTTGAAGCTCTGTACTGTACAAACCCTGTTCAACACACACACATCTGTACCAGTAGTTTAATAAACACATAACATATAGTTCAATTACATTTGGTAACACAAGCAATTGCATCATGCTGGTATTCACAAATGACATATAACTACAAAATTCCAGATAGCTGGGCTGGCAGTATTTCCCTTGTGTCACACTTCTTCCACCCCAAAAACTCAAGCTAGTTTTTCAAGTGACCCTTGAGAAACATTTCTTGAGAGGGTTGACTATCTGGGGATACCCAACCCCATTCCCTGTCTTGAGATTCCAGGTGCCTTGGCATTGCTGACCCCAATACAGTACTGCACTGTCCCATCATATGCCTGGAACCCTAGACTCCACCATAATAATTTGGGATTTGAATGACTGGCTCCCTGCAGCCATAGGTCTCCCTCAGACTCCTCCTGCCTTGTACTGTAAGTACTTAGCACAAAGGCCTCCCTGTCATGTTACGGTTTCATAATGTTAACATGGTACAGTTTGTGCGCCTGTCTCCTGCCTAACAGTTCTACCATGTAGTTAACATCACTGACCTTCCTTACCACTTTATAGGGTCCCTCCCAAGCTGTCTGCAGCTTGTTGTGTCTGACAGGAATGAGAACCATTACCTGCTGCCCTACAACATACTCTCTAGCTCGAGCATTCCTGTCATACCAGACCTTTTTCTGCTGCTGGGCTTCTGCCGGGTTCTCCTGGGCCAAGCCCATGAGTGTCCTGAGCCTTGTCCTGAAGTTTAGGACATATGCCACAACAGACTCCTTGTGGGATTCACACTCACCCTTCCACTCATCTCAAATCAAATCTAGAGTTCCCCTCACCCTATGCCTATACAGCAACTCAAAGGGTAAAACACTGGGGAACCTCTCTGTAAGCAAACAACAGATGGGGAAAATATTTGTCCCACTCCGTTTTAAACTGGTCTGCAAATGCCCATAGCATGGACTTGAGTATAGAGTTTAACCTCTCCACAAGACCATTAGTCTGTGGATGGTAGGGGGTGGTCTTTAGATATTTCACCCCACAGTACTTCCACAGACAAGCCACCAGGTCTGACATGAAATTGGCACCTCTGTCAGTCAGTATTTCTTTGGAAAACATACCCTGCTGAAAATCTCTAACAAAGCATTTGCCACCTTTTCTGCCTCAATGGTGGACAAAGACACTGCCTCAGGGTATCTGGTAGCATAATCTACTACCACTAGGATATACTTTTTCCCTGTGGAACTTGGGGTACTCAGAGGCCCCACAATATTCATAGCTACCCACTGAAATGGCTCCTCAATCACAGGCAAAGGCATCACAGGAGCTTTCTCTTTGTCTCCTGCCATGCCTACCTTTTGGGACTGTTCATAGGTCCTGCAGTACCCTGCTACACCTCTGGAAATCTCAGGCCAATAAAAGTTCTGCATAATATGTCTTTTTATACATTTTATACCCATATGACCTGCAAAGGGAATATCATGGGCTATGGCTAGAAGTGCCAGATGGTAGGTTCTGGGCACTACCAACTGCTGTATTCTCTCACCCTCTAGCCATCCCTCAGGGGTCCACTCTGTATACAGTAACCCTTTGTCCCAGTATACAGATTCCCCCTTCCCTTGAGATTCAGTGTGTCTTTCCTTAACATCCAACAGCTTGTATGATAAAACAGTGCTAATTTGATAAGGTAAAGCATCACACTCATTGGTATCATTAAAGCACAATCAAATTCAGTAAACATTTCCTGTAACATGAACATTTTCTTAATGGCCAAGAAGGCCATTTCAGAGTCGTTTATTCATCTCCATACTGACCAGTTATATGACAATGAGTTCAAAGTATACAGGACCATGAAAAGGTGTAGGAGGAATGTACTGTAATTGTTAACCAGTCCAGCATATAACATTGTATGCAAAACATTCTTAGGCTTTAGCAGTTTTAGCATTGTTAGTGTTTTGTCTTGCGATTTTTTTCTGCCAATTGTATATTCACTGTCAGAAATTCTGTCCTTTAAAAAACTCATATTTGTGTACGTTAACTCAAAGCTCATAGTCCTGTAACATGAAAAGGGCTCTACAGAGGTAACTGAGGCAGTCTTTGACATTTTTTAGTCTCATTTGATAACTGAGTAGGTGAGCTGGTCAATAGACCCTCTTCAGTCATAACCAGGGCACAGAATGCAAACTTAATAGATCAGCAACAATAATATATTTAAACTGGCAGTTTGCAACATCATACAACAACCGTTATGCAGTTATGAATAAACACCTCATAGATAAAAATAATATGTAGAAACAACATACAGTGACAGTCACAGAGAGATACTCAATATAAATGCCAACAGTGAACAGGAAATTTAACACTGAATATCAGCAGCCTTTTAGTTAACAGCCACCCTTCAGTTAAGTTTTGGTTTTGCAAGTACTGAAAAGCACATATAATTCTACAGACAAATACGGTACATTGCGCTAAGAATAACACTAGAGACAAAAGACCATTTTGCAACTGTGAAGCAACTTACAATTATTTATTTGCATATTTACAAATGTTTAGTGCAAATTACAATATGGTCATATGTCTTTGAATTGTCATGGCACTATTATAAGTGAAACCGCACGTGTAAATATAGGTATGTATGTTCTACCTCTGGAATGAAGACTGTAATAAACTAATCCCATTTGGAATCTACCTCAGAGAAGTAGTTGGTCAGACCCTCAGGACACCCTTATACTCCACACCAGCCCCAGCTCTAAACTGGAGAATTGGACAGACCTCCAGGATGCCCTTAAGCTCCACACTAGACCCAGCTCTAAAACAGAGAACGTTCAGGGTGGAGGTTAGTAAGGTGGCTGGTAGAACCAGCAACAGACATGGGACACTAGGTAAAAGTGCTGAAGAATGGTGTGGGGGGGGGGCAAAAAAAAAATATATGTAGCTTCCTTAGACCTAAACAAATAAATTGATTACTAAACTCTGTGGTCTTCCTGTAAGTGGAATATTACCAACTCTACCTCTGAACTGTTGTCATTGCATATGGCACTGCACTGCTCTCCTTGTCACCTGATACATTACGGATGCTATTCATAGGCCATGATGTAATTGCAAAGGGATGAAATGCAGTAAAACCAGCATTCAATGCCACACACAATTCATAAACAAGATGCAGATCTCACTTTCCGCTGGCACCTACTATTGTGTAACTAGAAGATACGTTGTGGTCCGATGACCACATGTCTTCCAATATATCTGGCAAAAACTTTATCCACCCCTCTTAGAGCTTTTTTTAGTCAATGCCAAAAAGACAAAACTAATAACATAGTAAAAAAATCTACAAGCACCCTTAAGGTGTTACTCCTCAATGCTTGGAGCCGAAACAAAAAACTGCACAGCCTTCACGCCCTCCTCCCTATGGAGAGTGTAGACATTTGTGCCGTGACTGAGACTTGGTTTAAAGCTGTAGAAAGTACTGCAGAAGTACAAGGCTACAGAGACTTCCACACATTTAGACTAACAACAGCACAGACTGGGGCCAAAGGAGGAGGTAAGTCAATGTATATTAGCAACAAACATACCTCCAGGTTGGTTAAACAAGATGATACCATGTAACTCATCCTGGTGCAAATCACTATAGGTAAGATCCCTTACCATATCATGGCTAGCTACTGGTCACCATCTATGCCCCTAGATTCTCACAACTCTGACCTAAATCTATTAGAGGAACTCACCATCAAAGACCCTATTCATGGGTGACTTTAACTATCACTATATGGACTAGGAAACTTACACTGCCTCAAACTTGCTGGCACATTTCCTGGATTGTATTAACACAAACACCCTGGAACAGATAGTGCATACTCCAACAAGAGGATCAAACACACTGGATCTCTGGTACCCAGTTGCAAACGGCATGTGAACATGAAGCCAAAGAACTAATAACCAACACAAGAGGCTCACGTAGTGTGATGAATCAAATCCAACAAATGAGTAGCAAGTCCAATGAAAACCACAGGTCCAAAGATAAACACAGGTAATACACAGTCTAAGGACTGAATAACCTTAGACATCAACCTCTAGGTAAAGCTCCTGTACTTGTGCAGTGGTAGGACAAGAATACAAAGCATCAGTGTAATAAATAAAATTAATTTTATTCCAAGTACAAACAACTGGTTAATTGCTTTCATCCCTTCAGGACTTCATCAGAACCAGTAAACACTAAAAAATATGTAGTTTAAATACCTGCAGTTGATTGAACAAACAACATTATTGGTTGTCAGTGAATAAGTTGATGAGAGAATTAGTAACAAATCCAAAACTGTTGTGGATACATCCGGTGCTTAAAACAAATTAAGTAGGAGCTTAAACAAAACTAGGAATAAATATCTTGATGGTGTGGTTTAAACAACAAATGAAAAAAAAAACACTCTTTAATATATGTGGACTATTAAAAACGCATTAAACTGTTTGAAAATACAAAGCATTATGCTTAAACTAGTCCAAGTGAAATAACCTAATGTTAAAAAGGGAAAAAGAGAAACAAAGTTTTAATACAAAATGATAACATTGTGCATCATTCTCACATTACAGATTGGTAGGCCTAAGCTTTAAAACAGGTAAAACAGATAAATGTTCATTTAAACCAGGGTGTACTGAAGCCTGTACTTCAGGTCATCTACAATGATTTAGCACCCAGTTCCCCACGAATGTGCAATGCACTCCTGGAGAAAGGTTGCCCCCTTCCATCCATGCTCCAACCCAGGGACGAGCGGCGCTCTTTGCCTACCATGTGGATGGCTATCTCTGGCCAACCTGAGATCCGTGATATCATGGTATCATTACATTTAGGCAGGATTCTGACTTAGAGGCATTCGGTCATAATCCCACAGATGGTAGCTTCGCACCATTGACTCCTCAGCCAAGCACATACACCAAATGTCTGAACCTGCGGTTCCTCTCATACTGAGGAGGATTACCACAGCAACAACACATCATCAGTTGGGTAAAACTAACCTGTCTCATGACAGTCTAATCCCAACTCACATTCCCTATTAGTGGGTGAACAATCCAACCCTTGGTGAATTCTGTTTCATAATGATAAGAAGAGCCAACATTGAAGGATCAAAAAGCAACACTGCTATGAATGCTTGGCCACTACAAGCCATTTATCCCTGTGGTAACTTTTCTGACACTTCCTGCTTAAAACCCAAAAAGCCAGAAGGATCATGAGGCCCCACTTTCATGGTCTGTATTCATACTGAAAATCAAGATCAAGCAAGCTTTTGCCCTTCTGCTACACAGGAGGTTTCATTCCTCCCTGAGCCTACCTTAAGACACCTGCGTTACTCTTTGACAGGTGTACCACCCCAGTCAAACTCTGCACCTGACACTGTCCCCAGAGAGGGTCATGCCCATACGCACCCATACACCTCTTAGAGCCTGAAGCGGGAGCCCCAATGGGGCTCACCCCCCGCCTCACCGGGTAAGTGAAAAAATGATAAGAGTAGTGGTATTTCACCAGCGGCCGAGACCTCCCACTTATTCTACACCTCTCATGTCTCTTCACAGTGTCAGACTAGAATCAAGCTCAACAGGGTCTTCTTTCCCCACTGATTCTGCCAAGCCTGTTCCCTTGGCTGTGGTTTCACTAGATAGTAGGTAGGGACAGTGGGAATCTAGTTCATCCATTCATGCATGTCACTAATTAGATGACAAGGCATTTGGCTACCCTAATAGAGTCATAGTTACTCCCGCCGTTTACCCGCGCTTCATTGAATTTCTTCACTTTGACATTCAGAGCACTGGGCAAAAATCACATTGTTAAAACACCCATCTCCGGCCTTTGTAATGCTTTGTTTTAATTAAACAGTCAGATTCCCCCAGTATGCGCAAGTTCTAAGTCAATTGCCAAAATAACTCTCTGCTTTCAACCCTGGTTTCCCATGGGCACCCCCGTTTGTTAAAAGGAACAAATTCCAAAATCCCAAACAAGAATTTGTTAAAACCCGAACATGAAAGGGAATGTTTAAACAGTGAATTACTAAGGTTATGTTTGGATATATCATGACAGTGTTCATAAATCCTTTTACAGAACTGTTGTTCAGTCTTGCCAATATAAAAGCATGGACAGTTGGAACAGAGTGCAATGTAAATCACACCTTAGTTTGGCAGTTACCATCTGTCAAAGAAAGAGGTGATTGACAAAAGTTAAATAAAATCACTTATTCTTGGTGTAATACATAGGGACAATGCCCACAAGCCCCACATTTACATGTGCCTCTGTGTGATTTGTTAGAGGGAGGCTATATGTTCTCTATCCATCCTTTGACATTTGACACTAGATCTGGTACTCACCAACATGGGAGAGAGTTGCAGCCCCCCACCCCACCTCCCTGTGTCACATCCTCACAAGTGAGGTCAGATCACAAAGCTGTCTCATTTGAGTAAGACTCAATCCAGAAAATCCAGTTGAACTAGTAAAATTAGAAAGGATTCAAAGGCAAACTACATCCTATTAAGTGAGAGTTTTTCAAAATTCAAGGCTCCCCCCAAACCTGAGATCATAGCTACCTATGCAGAATTATTCACAGAATCACTATACAAACATTTGAATGGCTACACAGAAACAGACATACTTACCAGAAATAAACTCAAAACAAACACTAAAATAAATCCCACTGATGGAATCTTTACCTAAACAGGGCATACAATAAAAGAAGAAACGTTATGGTCAAAATCAGGAAAAGCAACTCCCTTAAAGACAAGTGCTCTTATACAACTAAACAAGAAACTAAGAGGTCTAATTAAGTCCAACAAGGCCAGCCACGAGCTCAGGATAGCCTCAAACTCTAAAGATAATCATAAGGCCTTCTTCAGTTATGTCCACAACCTTAGAGGTAACACATAACAGTGTGCTGAACTGGTAGTGAATGGTACGACCTACACTGATCAGGGTGACAAAGCAAATCTACTGGCTGATAAATTCAGCTCAAACTTCACACACCCTACTCCCCCCTCAGCTCCACCAGGTGAAATCCCCTCCAACAAACTTCCCCCAGCTATTAGCAGGGACCAGGTGTTGGCAGCACTCGCTAAAGCCATGAATACCACCTCCATGGGTCCCGGCAACATTCCCGGTTGACTCATAAACATTGTAAAACATGATATCAGGACCCCTTGCAGCACTCTTGAACTACAGCCTTGAAACAGGCTATGCTCCAAGCGAATGCTGGACCTGCAACAGTCATTCCCCTCCACAAGGGTGGATCATCAACAGACCCTGGGAACTCTACACCTATTGGTCAAATAAGCCTAATATGCAAAGCCATTGGACAAATTATCATGGAAATGATAAGCAAGGATATTGCCAACCTACAGACATTGGACCCATCCCAATATGACTTTGTTATGCCAACTTAACCTGAAAGACGTCTTCGAGAGGTTCACCAAGGAAACAGAGAAGGGAAAAATATTGTACATACTGCGTATCATGACCTGACTAAGGCATTTGATACAATACCCCACTCAGGTATTGTTGGCAAGTTCTCTGAGCTAGGCATAAACCCTTAAGTAACTTGTTATATTGCTGGCTAGCTCACAGACAAGGCCTAAGAACTCAGGATCGGTGAGATTACTTCCATCAAGAGACTGGTCACCAGTGGAGTTCCCAAGGCTTCATGCTGGTTCTGATCCTGTTTAGCATCTACTTCTCAGACGTCAAGGCTAACATTAAATGCCTCTGGCCTACAAGGTTCACATATTAATGCATTGGGAGTTATTACAGATTTCCCCAAGGCACTAACATCTTGCAAGTGGATTTAACACAGACAAATGACTAATGCCAAAGCCAAAGCCTAAAACTCAGTGCCACAAATGCATTATAATGTCCTTTGGGAAACGGTCAATGCAAGTTAATTACTCCATCAATAAAACATCCCTAAGAGCCACCCTAGTAGTAAGAGTTCTAGGAACATACATAGACAGGAATCTGGCCTTTGTCCAAAATGTAGGTAAAATAATATGAAAATCATTCTATGTCACCCAATTTATAGGCAAGGGTATGGTATCCAGGTCCAAGGAAGTTATAGTATAACTCTGCTCATCCCTTGTCAGATCTTTCATTGAATACAATGCCCCCTTTTGCATGTATGTAACCAGATACTTGCAACAGTTGGAATGCTCTCAAAGGTTTCTCACCAGAAAAAATCAGGACATAAATACTCTGTCCTACACTGATTCCCTAAAGGCTCTGTCTCTATATTCAGTCTCCTACAGGCTGCTGAGAGAGGATCTTTGCCTGCCTTACAGGGATTCCTCAGACCCAGCCCTAATGGATTTGTTGCATATGCACAAAATAAACACCACCAGAAACACTAGATCCAGGAATCTGAAGTTTGCTTGTGACACAACCAGAACCTGCTGGAGAGACAGATATGTGTCCCAAAGGATCCCTGCAGCAAGGAATAGGCTCCCCATCTCCTTATCCACGTAAAACAGAGTTCAGCCCTGATCCTATTCAAATAAAACCTTGACAACTGGATCAGAATTTGTAAATTTACTCCGTCTGGCCTCCATGTCCCTTATGAACAGAGGCCGTCAATAAGAAAAGTATTATCCTAACTAACACCCTCCACATACAAATCATTAACAACCTGACTACTAACACCCCCCCCAACCCTGTATGATACTTGGGACCCAAATGGTTTTGGGTGCACAGCTTGGCTTGTAAGGGCATTAGTGGTCATTAGCCTAGTAATAACCTATGAACCTACATATGCAGTCATTATTTAAATGGCCAGACAACCAGTGGCACATGTTTCAGAAAGCAAAGAACTGCGGCACATAATCCAGCATCAGAGCCACTATTTACAGGATTACAGTTATGCGGCCATTTGCATGTCACAAATAAAGCAAAAAAGCAAATCCCTGTCCCCTTCTAATGCCGATACTGTACTCAGCATTACATTGCTGGGCAACAGTATCAGCAATAAACAAATAAATAAATGAATACAATAAAATCAATAATTTAAAATACAGATAAATCTGTCAAAAATTATGTTGGACAATGATATATTTAATGTACCTTAATTACTTTATTACAACATTAACAGCATTAGAAGACATTTTAATAGGTTTGCTTTTACTTTTTGTAGGAAAATTAGAGCAAGGTTTTACATACATGAGGTCAACAGAGATGATTTTTTTATTAGACACATACATCTATAATAGTCCATCTGATCACATGATCACATTAGCAATGGTTGGGAAAGAGGAAGGGACGGAGGATGCAACAGGTACGGGCATTAAATTAAATTGCTGGCTTTGAATTACACAGTTTGAGCTCAGTGGGTTTAACTTCAGTGCACTCACAGGTTCTAAAAACAGAGTTTTCTTTTCTACCAAGTCAGTGAGCTGGCTTGATAAACCCTTCAGTAGAGTTAAGGTATTTTGCTGGGTCTACTTCAAAAGAACATAATTTCACAACATCGAACCTCTGATCATCAAAGACCTGAGGATCCTCACCAAGTTCCTCACCAAGAGGATAAAGGGTCTTAAACATATGTCATATGCTGCCCAACTGAAAAAACTCCAGCTCTATTCAGTCGCATACCGCCTACTCAGAGGTGATCTGTGCCTGACGTACAAGGCCATGTCCAATCCTGAATTAATGGACATGCTCCACCTCAGAAAATCCAAATCCATCAGAGCCACGAGAACAAGTGACTTAAACCTCAACACAGAAATAAATAGAATGTGCTGGAGGGACAGATTCATAACCCAGAGGCTCCCTACACTCTGGAACAGAATCCCAGTCCATGTTAGGCAGAGCCCTTCACTGACTCTATTCAAGAGAAATCTCGATCAGTGGATGGGAGATCGTAGGTTTATCCCGGGGGTCATCTCTATGTCACTACTAGACAGAGGCATAGTAAAATAAACCCTAAAAGGGCGTAGTATTCTCATCCTAAGGGGTGGTGTAAGCCACATACTCTCTGGCTAGGCTTATAAATGCCCTAGGGCAGATAGCCTAGTACGAACCTATGAACCTATAAAATATCGAACCTAAGAAAAATAATTCTAACAACTGAAAACATCTGATTTCATGTTTTTGCAGGGGGGCAAGCGACCCTGCACCACCACACCCCCTCCTACTTAAATATACCAACAGTGAGATTGCACTACAGTGAAAAGAAAGGTAAATTTCCCATTCAGCACTGTACAGTGATCTCCATTCACAATTTTCGATATTTCACAACTTCAATCATCTGGTCTTCAAAGATCAGGTATTCGATGTTGTGAAATTTCAGTCCTTTCAAGAAGACACTTTTGCCACAAGTTTAACCGTAAATGGTTGCTTGATCAGTAGTTTACCATTCTTCATTTAACAGACAAGTGTCATTTTAAGATGCGTAGCTATTATAATCTACAACTTCATCTGAATCTAGTGCCTTTTGATTCACTTTCAGAAAGGCTTACTGCAGTGTGAAAGCCTTAACTCAAAACATTTTTGCAGTGTTGTAAGCCTTTCCACTTCAGAGTTTACTCTCCTGCTAGGGTTTTCCATCCAATGCTGGTGGTTGTAGTGCAGACAGCAATCTCTCTGGGAACCTGCATGTGAATGCAACACTCTGGGGGAGCAGCTAATGTTAATTAGCCATGCATTTTCTCCCGGAAATGTGTGTGTGTGTGTGTGTGTGTGTGTGTGTGTGTGTGTGTGTGTGTGTGTGTGTGTGTGTGTGTGTGTGTGTGTGTCTGTGTGTGTGTGTGTGTGTTGAAGCATTCATTTAGGTGTGTGAGGAGTGTTTCCATGAGTGGGTGACTATTGTGGGGCTTTTTTGTGGCTGTGTGGCTGTCTGTGTTACAGTATGTGTGTGGGTGTGTGAGTGTTTCCATGAGTGTGTGCAAGTATTATGGATGGTTTTGTGTGTGTGTGTGTGTGTGTGTGTGTGTGTGTGTGTGTGTGTGTGTGTGTGTGTGTGTGTGTGTGTGTGCTTGTACAGTGTTACATTGTCTATGAATCAAAAATTCTCTGCATAGCACTAATTGACCAACTCACATTGGCCAATTAGCAGTGGCAGAGAGAATCTCTTCAAATCCAAGGTTTTCTTATAATGAAATTATGTCAGCCTACCAATATATAAACAACACATTCAGTGACTTACTTTTAATAACCTATGAACCTACATATGCAGTCATTATTTAAATGGCCAGACAACCAGTGGCACATGTTTCAGAAAGCAAAGAACTGTGGCACATAATCCAGCATCAGTGACATGTTTAGCTTTTTTAAAAGTTGAACACTGCATTTTACCTGCTATCTATGGCATTCCCAAGAGAGATAAAAACAGGACTAAACCTTCCTTTTTCATTAATTGTTTCTGTAGTAGTATAAATACCACCACGGGTTTCCCTGAAAACAGTCCACTAGCATAGTGTGACGAACCCGGTTAACAAAGATTTAAATAAACAAATAAATTAATAATTGAATCAAAAACAGAACCTTTGATTTATTTTGTGAACAAATAAGGTAAACAAACAGTGGGTGAGTCTACATCATATTTAAAATGATCATGGCATTTCAAAAGGTGCATGCAACAACTGCACTTTAGAGAAGGCAGAAACTTTGTTACAGCAGATCTGGTTGATTTATATACAATGAAATCACACAATAGGTTTAAGCACGTGTCAATTTATTATGTGTACTTAAGATATTAATATTAATATGTTGAAAGTAATTTGCACATTGCTAGAGATTGTATTAAAAAGCATGTTTTTATGTTCAACAAGCACTATTTTCATCAAAATAGGGGTTTGCGGTGGGAGCCATATGGGCCCCTACTTACTCCAGCATAGCAATGAACAAATGGGAGAAAAATATGTTTTCAACTCTGAATAAAATTGAACTTCAGCAAAGAATAGGGGAATGGAATGCAAAACCGAAGGCACACAGGATGAAACTAAGTACAGATAAGACAGTGGTAATGGCAGCAAATTGCTGAAATCAGAAGAAGCTGAAAAGAAAGATAATGGAACAGGTTAATAGCTTCAGGTATCTAGGAGAGGTGGTTGAGGAGAATGGAAGTCTGAATGAAGAGGTCATCAGAGGGGTTGCAGCCAACTGGCAGAGTATCAGGTGTAGTGGATGACAGAAGAATGGCAAAGAAGCTGAAAAGTAAGGTGTACAAGACAGTGGTCCGACCAGTATTACTGTATGGTACAGAAACCTGGGCAGTAAAGGCAGAGCAGATGAGAAAGCTAGAGGTGATGGAAATGAAGTGCTTGAGAAGAGTAGTAGAATACATACTGTGGGACAGGTGAAAAAATGAGGACATAAAAACAGAAGCCAAAGTAGCTCCAATTGCAGAAAAGATCAAAGAAAACATTACGGTGGTTCCGGCACATGTGCAGAAAAGCAGAAGATAATCTGATGAAGAAGATTTGGGACAGACAGGAAAAATGTAAGAGGAAACGGCATCCAGGAAAGAGGTGGATGGACTGTGTGAGAGAAGATCTGCAATAGTCATGCATGAGTGTTGAAGAAGGCAGGAGTGTGGCATTCCATCAAGAGAGATGGCGACAGTTAGCATGACACCCTGACCCCATGTAGGAAATGGGGGAAAAGGGGTGATGATGATTTACACTCATCATCATTATATTGGTAACTTGTTTTTCCTGTGGACAGATGTCAGGAAATGTTCATTTTTAAGCACTGCGTCTTCCTTTTTGAGATACATAGTTATATGACATTCTAAGAGAATTAGTTATTGAGATGTCACTATTCACAAAGACAGCACTTCTAAATACTTTCACTTATAGAAAGACACATTTTCTGATGCTTATTTATATTACACTAGTAACTACCCTAGTTCTAGAAAAAGGAATTTTGTTAAAGGTAATGGGTTGAAGTGTCTAAATTAACATCTATGAATGTGTTTTTTAAATAAAGTTAGACTGATGTCTGGCTTCTTTATTCAAAGATGCTTCAATGAAAATACAGTTAAAAAAATCAGTGAAGTTATATGTCATAGGAGTGTCAGATTTAAGCCAGTTTTAACTGCTGATCAAAATAATATGCTGTTACTAGCTTATCAGAGGTGTGCAAAAATGACACTGTTACTAGAACCAATGTGTTTGTTTTACATTACAATGTGGATACTTTTGCCATAATAAATTTTACTGTTAGTAAATGGAAAATTTTAAGAAACAGTTCAGGGATCTGTAAATGAATATGGTTCACTAGGAACTTGGTTTACTTGTAAGAAAACTAATAACAATAAAAATATGTAAGGAAAAGATCAACACACTACAATTTTCTTTTATCTCACAGGACCTACATGTACTTGTGTGTGTGTGTGTGTGTTTTATAAGCAATATTGATACACTGACTGTGTTACTTTTGTGACAGCTAAGGGATTTGACAATTGCATTATAACTAAAAAGAGAAACTCCAGTAAATTGTCCGGGGTGGTATATACTGCTTTTTGTCAAACTTGTAGTGCATGTATTTTGTCATAACAATTCAACATCTGAATCAGAGGATTTCTGAACATAATAATGTCGTTTTAAAAGGTTAACAAAAAAACTTTGGCAAGCATTCTTTAAATGTCTTGATTTTTCAAAGTTTGCATTCTTGTCATCAATTATTTTACTTTAAATTTAAAAGGGAGTGAATGGGAAAAATGACACAGTGCATGCTGGTAGCAGGTAGATGAACAGGACAACATGAGCTGGTGATAATAATGTGGGACCTGAATGATCATATCAGGACAGACAGAACAGAATATGAGGACTTCCTGAGCCCACGAGTACAGCAAAAGAAATAAAGAAGAGCTTATTATGGCTAGACAATAACCAACACATAGTTCTCAAAAGAAACAGTGACAATATCACATACACGAGTGGTCAACAAGCAGTTCAGACAGACTTCCACTTAGTATGGTAACGACATTGTGGTAGTATCAAAGACAGCTAAGTCATCTCCAGTGAAACAGCTGGATGATAGCATAAACCACTGGTAGCCAAAATCAGCTGCAAGCAGAGGTCAGAGAAGTATCTAAGATCAACAGAGACTAGGCAGAAGACCTGGAAGCTGACTAGAGTGAAAGCAAAAGCGTTCACAAAACATAATCAGGCCTCAATCATCTCAGAACAAAGAGAAAAACAGGTGGAGTCAAAGATGGATGGCAGCATCTCCACAACAGCATGTTTGAAGACCATGGAACAGATATAAATCTGAGCTACATATGGAAATATGGTTCATAAGTAAAGCTGGTGGGGAATGCAGAAAGCAATAGACAGAAATGACAGACCAGGCTAAGAAGAAATACTGGCTGTCTAACAAAGAGTCTAAGATAGTAGTCACAATAGCAAATAACAAGGTGTCAGGAGAACTCTTACAGTTTCTAGTAAGTGACACAGTAGAGGGCACAAATAAAGTCTATCGGAATGCAAGGCAAAGACAGAAAGATAAAAAGAAGATATCATCAGGCACTATTCGTAAGGGATGTTAAAAACATTCTGCTCTCCAGTCCATAGGACATCAAAAGCAGATGGATGAAATGCTTCTATCAGATTTTCAAGGAAGAAACCCCCACAGAAGCCGGGCTCCTCCATAAAAGATCTATGATGAAAGAGGAAAAAGAGCCCACTCCAGAAGTAATAGCAAAACTAAAGAAAATGAACCCAGGGAAAGCAAGGGGCTCAGAGGAAGCCACTGCAGATGCTGTATAGTCATGATGTTGGGTGAGTTAGAGCAGAAATGGCTCCCGAGGGTACTCATATTAGCAGAAAGAGAGAGTTAAATCCCAGATACCTACAGAATAAGCATTCTAGTACCAATGTACAAGAACAAAGGGAACATAGACAGTTGTGGGCAGTATGGAGGTATCAAGCTCCTATTACACTGCCTGAAAGTACTGGAGAGAGTGACTGAGAAATGAATACTCACAAGTATTAGAAAGTAAAATGGGAGATGAGCTGTTTGGATTTAGAGCTGGATGTGGTACAACCAACCCAATGTTTGTAGCAAGACATACAGTGGAGGAGATTAAGCTGGAGATTGAAAACGTTTTCAACTGGACATTCTTAGACGTGGAGAAAGCATGTGACAAGGTCCCAAAAAAGCTGATTTGGGCAGTCCTGCAATGGCTCAAAGTCCCAGAAACACAAGTAGAATTCATGCAAGCTATGTACAATGATCCAATGAAATGACTCACATACAAATAGTGTTTTGGACTCACAGAGAGGCTCCAGTGGCAGTGGGTGAGCATCAGGGCTTGGGTCTGAGCCCACTTCTGTTCATACTTGTGATGGACTACAAACATAAAGGAACATGGTATGAAAATGAGTAGAGACAAGAGAATTTGTCATGGCTGCAAATGAGGGAAATCAAAGGAAGAAGAAAATTGATATAAAGGGAAAATATAGTGAAATGGGTTACTATTCAATGTAGGAAACTTTTATTTTTTAATTAAATTATACTTGACTGCATGTTTACAAGAGAAAGTACAGTTGTGTACACTTACCGTAAATGTAGATGCTCGAGCGTATTCACTGTTGCAGTCATCACACTTGGTTTACTGCCTGCAGGTAGCCCTCAGTTGGCCCGAATACCAGAGACTTAGTATTTCTGCGTTGGTTGCTGTTGCTCCAGGACTGACGTCAGGTTGTCAGGGGTATAAAAATAGGCAGCCGATGCCATTACATCAATTTTTCTTGCCCCAAATGTCAGGAGCCCCCAAATAGGGAGCTAAGTACATTTAGAGAAGTATATATATATATATATATATATATATAGAGAGAGAGAGAGAGAGAGATGGGGGCTGGAGGGTGGGAAACCAGGACTGCAACAGTGAATACACTCGAACATCTACATTTATGGTAAGTGTACACAACTGTACTATGTTCTTTGTGTTTCACTGTTGCAGTCATCACACTTGGGTTGATTCCCGAAGCTGAAGAATGGGTGTAGGCAGTCAAGAAGAGTTGGGGCTGGCTAGCATGCCCTGCAGGACTGCTGTAGCAAAACCTGCCCTGGATTTGGAAAAGATAGGCAGGTGGTAATGCTTGGTGAAGATTTGAACAGAACTCCAGGTAGCAGCTTCAAGAATGTCCCTGGTAGGGACTCCCCTGAGGAATGCTGTAGAGGTAGAGGTTGCCCTGGTGGAATGCGTTCTGACCCGCTGAGGGGTTGGTTTCCCATGGTGTTTGTAACAGAAATTAATACAGTGTGCTATCCATTTGGAAATAGTTTGTTTAGATATGGCCTTGCCCTCTTCCCCAGATGCAAAGCTGAGTAGTAGCTGATCTGATTTTCTGAAGGGCTTAGTCCTGTCAAGGTGGAATCTGAGCTGTCTGTGCATGTCTAAAGAGTGCAGGATCCTTTCCCTTTTATTTTGAGGATTGGGAAAGAAGGTTGGCAAATGGATAGATTGGTTGAGAGCTACACTGGACGCCACTTTAGGCATAAAAGTAGGGTTAGTTCTGAAGGAGACCCTGTCAGCATGAAAAATAATAAAGGGTTCCACAGCCATAAGCGCTTGTAGCTCAGACACTCTTCTGGCTGAAGTGATGGCCAGAAGCAAGGCTGTTTTCCAAGAGAGGAATTTTAACTCTGCTGATGCTGCAGGTTCAAAGGGAGGGAGTGTGAGCTTTTCCAGTACAAAGTTAAGGTCCCAAGCCGGGGTGGGTGCTCTCCTTGGTGGCCTTAAATTGTTGGCCCCTCTCAGGAACTGTTTGATGAGAGGGTAATAGAAGAGAGGTTGCTCAGTGTTTTGTAATGAGCCGAGATGGCAGAGGCATGGATCTTAACGGAAGAGAAGGAAAGACCTCTGTGGAGTAGATCTGCTAGGTAACCCAGGATTAGAGGTAAGGAGGGCAGAGCAGTGTCTGCTCCTTTAGACTGAATCCAGGAACAATACCTTTTCCACTTATCAACATAGGATTTCCTTGTACTGGGTTTTCTGGCTTCCAGAATAATGTCCAGTACCTGCTTGCTTAGGCTGGTCACTGGGGGAGAATTCAAGGAATAAGCCAGTCTCAAGGTTCAGGGTTTGCAGTTGCGGATGCAGGATCTGTCACTCCTGCTGAGTGAGGAGGATTGGGATCTGAGGTAGATGCCATGGTGGCACCAGTGACAAGCTGCACAGTAGTGGGTACCACTGCTGGCGTGGCCAGTCTGGAACAATCAGGGTTGCCCTTGGTCTGTTCTGTCTTATCTTGAGTAGTATTCTTGAAAGAAGAGGCAGAGGGGGAAAGGCATAAATTGAGAGGTTTACTCACTGGAAGGATAGGGCATCCACTTTCCATGCTCTGCTGTATGGTGTCCTGGTGCAGAATTTGCTGATCTGGTGATTGTAGGGGGAGGCAAATAGGTCTACCGCTGGTATTCCCCATTTCTGGTTTAACAGGCTGAAAGTGCTGGGATTTAATTGCCACTCATGTGGATCTAGGAGATTGCTGCTTAAGTCGTCTGCCAGAGTTTTGTTTGCCTGGCAGGAATTGAGCTTGCAGATGGATCTGCATGTCCAATGTCGTGTTCCACAGTGTCATGACTAGCCTGCAGAGTGGGTAAGAGTGGGATCCCCCCTGCTTGTTCATGTACCACATAACTGTGGTGTTGTCTGTTTTTATTAGCAGGGTCCAGGTGAGAGAAAGAATCTGAAAGCTGTCAGAGTGTGCTGAACAGCTAGCATCTCTTTTTGGTTGATGTGCAGATGAATTTGACTTGGACTCCAGTGGCTCTGAATACACTTGTCTCCCAGATGTGCCCCCCAGGCATAGGCTGATGTGTCTGTGGTTAGGGTCTGGGTGGCGTGGGGTTGTGTAAAGGGAAGCCCCTTGTTGTGGTTGCGTGCTGCTGCACACCAAAGAAACTCTGTCCTTAGACAAGGTATGATAGGTATGGTGGTTTCCAGGTCCTGAGAATGTTGGCACCAAGACCTTTTTAAGTAACACTGAAGTTTCCTCATATGCAGTCTGGCATATGGAATTAGTAAAATGCAGGAGGCCGTGAACCTTACAGCCTGCAGGATTTTCCTTGCAGATAGCTGGGTTCTGGTGGCCATTTGAGTGAAGTAGCCTGTTTGATAGGCTTGTTTTTCTGGAGTAAGAAATGCCATCTGGGAGGCTGTGTCCAAGCTTGCTCCCAGGAATTTGACTGGGTACTAGTTTTGATTTATTTTTGTTGATAGTGTACCCCAGGGAGGTTAGAAGGTTCTTTATAAATGTCAGGTGCTGCATCAGCTTTTCCTGACTGTCTGCCTGAATCAGGCAATCATCCAAGTAAGGGTATATTTGAATGTTTCTTTGTCTGCAATAGGCAATGGCTGGAGCCAGGCATTTTGTGAAGACTCTGGGAGCAATGGATGAGCCAAATGGAAGTGCAGAGAACTGATAATGCATAGATCCTGCCCTGAAACATAGATATTTCCTGCATGATTCCCTGATAGGGATGTGCAGATAGGCTTCTTTTAGGTCTAGGGTGGCTTAGCCAGGCCTCTTTGGACAGCATAGGAAGGAGCTGCTGAAGGGTAAGCATTTTGAATTTTGGTACCATCAGGAAGGTGTTTAAAATAGAAAGATCTAGGATTGGGCGCCAAGTGTCCTCTTTTCTGGGTACCAGGAAAAGTCTGGAATAAAACCCTTGACCTATCTGTTCTGCAGGAACAGGTTGAATTGCCCTTATGGAGAGCAGGGATTGAACTTGGTTTTGTGCCTCTGCCCACTGGTTTGGAGGAAGGTCTGGGAACCCTTTCGGGGTTGTCAGTGTGTGCAAGTAAAATCTGTACACCTGGGATACAATGTTAAGGATCCATCCGTCTTTGATGATGGAGGTCCAGTTTTTTGCATGGTGGGCAAGTTTTCCTCCTAGGTGCATGAGCAATTGGGCAGAGGTGAGGAGTGGGGTTGACAAGTCATTGTGAATTCTTTCTGTAAGGGGTGGCTTAACACTCCCTGTTTTAGAAGTTGCTTAGATCTCTGCATACCCTGAGACTGTAATCTGGGGGGGTCTGTTTCCACTGGGTCTAGTTTGAGATGGCCTTGAGGGGGCAGGAAAGGACCAATGTTTCGAGGGGCAATGCCTACTGAATCTAGGAGGTTGCAACTGCAAAAAATCTTTGACTGTCTGCATAGACTTAGCTTTTTCTTTCTTTTTTAGAACCTCTTCTACATTGGTGCCAAACAAACTGCCTTTATTCAAAGGAGCATCTAGTAGTTTTGATTTGACATGATCTGGCAAGGTCTGTTCCTTAAGCCAAGCATGTCTTCTCAGTACAGAACCAGTGACTGCTGCCCTGCAAGATGCTTCTAGGGCATCAAACCCACACTGCAAGGTATGCTTGCTGACTTGGTTTGCAGAATACATAAGCTCCTGTAATTCTTTATTTTCTGCACAGTCTGTAACGGTAGATCTTTGCTTAATAATTTCCATAATATGTTGCTGTATTTCAGCATGTGAAACTGGCAATTCAATGCCCTAATGGCTAGAGTTGCAGAGGTGTATACTTTTTTACCCCATCTGTCTAAAGCTCGGGAATCCCTGTCTGAAGGTGTGGGATTCTTAGCTGTAGTTGGCTTTATACTTTTAGGCCCTTGGGAAATGGCCTCTGGGTCAGCAGTAGGATTTTTGAAAAAGACATTTGTGAGAGTCAGGAACTCTGTAGTACCTGTCTGGTTTCCTTGGAGCAGGGGGTAAAGTATCAGGAGTCAGACTGGATTCCATAAAGACATCATCCACAACATCCAGAACAGGAGGGATAGCTAAGAGTCTATGTTGTGGCAAATCTAAAAATTCTCTGAGTCTCTTTTTGGACTGAGGATAATCCTGGCATTCCCAGTGGAAATGCTCTCTTAAAGTATGAAGGTTTCACCAAAAGAAAAATCCTCTGGAGGGGAAGCAGAGGGAATGGATTCCTCTGCATCTGAATCCTCATAAGCAGATAAAGGCATGTCTTCATATTCAGAAATGTCAGAGTTGTTGGACTATTGGTCAGTTAAAGCTGCTGGGGACAAGTCGCTTTTTCTCTTAGCAGGGGAAGGCTGGCTTCCCCTAATCAGCATGATCAGGTCTTCTGCCATTTTAAGAATTTGAGAGTGTCACAAGGAAGCAGGTGCTTAAGATTGGGTCATCGTTTTTTTAGGCGTAGCTCATACTCTTGGCCTTAGAAACTCAGTAGTTTTAGACAAAACTGAAGACACAAAAGAAGTCGTCGGTTTTTGTCGAGTATCTGTAATGCAAAGAACTTCCTCAGAAGCCAGTGCCTGCTCAGCGGCTCCGGACCCTTCCAAGGTAGAGACAGCCGCAGGTTCCATAGTCAAAGAAGAGTTTTGTGGCATACCGGACTCTGAACGGGTCACGGTAGTGGCCTGCGAATCCATCAAAGCGGGCATCAGGGGCTGCAAAAGTGCCTCACTGAGTACCGGCGAACTGGCGACTAGCTTAACGGAAGCATCGTCAGCAATTTTGGACCTGTGCCGTCTGTCTCTGTCTTTATCCTTTCATTTTTTCGGAAGATTGGTAGTTGGATGGCCTATTGAAACCATATTGGAATACGGAGATCGGGGAGGGAAAGTATTTAGAGACAATAAGGGCCCGACGAATAGTTCGGGCGTTGAACATAGCAAACTGACAGAGAGGAACGTCGTGGTCTGTGCCTAAACAGGTGATGCAGTAAGAATGGAAATCTTGGTGTGGTATTTGCTTTCCACAGGCGAGACAATTGTTAACTTTTTCTGACATCGGTTAGAGCAAGAAAAAAGGATCGCCAGTGGGGTACTTAGCTTTAGAAGACTTCAGGATGATTCACTTCGGAAACGAAAACTCAGGTACTGGCCGACCAGCATTGGTGCGAACTGCTTCTGCTTTGGGCTCCTCGGCAAGAAAGACTGATGTAATGGCGTTGGCTGCCTGTTTTTATACCCCTGATGACCTGACGTTAGTCCTGGAATGACAGCAACTGATGCAGAAATACTAAGTCTCTGGTATTCAGGCCGACTGAGGGCTACCTGCAGGCAGATAACCCAAGTGTGATGACTGCAACGGTGAAACACGAAGTACATCTGGTTGAATTCTAGAAGGTCTGCATTTTAAAATATGAGAAATGAAGGAGTCATTCCTGGGAACAATAATGTTTTTTGTGTTTCTAACTATGAAAGGGTTGATTTACCATTGCTCAATATAATAGCCCCTTTTCAGTTATTGCAGTGGTTTTCTTTTGGAATATTTATAATAGCACTTACTTTGACAGAAGTTTAGAAGTCAGTCAGTATTATTTTCCACAACTGTTCACAATTCATTTTGCATAATATGTGTTTCTGCTACTTGGTGAGAGAAACATCCACAACCCCTTTTCCCATTTTTACAGATGGGTTTGGGGTGTCACTTTAATAGTGACAATCATCTAGAGCGAAGGCATACCCCACTGAGTGGCTAGGCCTTCCGCTGCTGTTCTTCCATACTACACACTCACATGCACATTCACCCCTATGGCCAATTTAAAGTGTCCAGTCTTTGGAGTGTGGGAGGAAACTGAAGCACCGGGAGAAAATGCATGCAAACACAGGGGGGACATGCAGACTCCACACAGAAGTCACCTCATCCAAGAAATGAAATAGCAAACCTCTTGCTGTGAGGTAACAACACTATCCACTGCACCTCTATGCAACCCTGGTTAGAGACTGGTTCGGACAAAATGCATGAGAAAGTCTTGATAGCACTAATGTTCTATTAATAATAAAGTCCTAATAACTCTAATATTCTATACATAATTTTAAAATAATCAAGAATCCTCTTGATTTTTTAACCTATAATGTTGACTTATTTTCACCACAATATTTTCAGCTAATTAACAATGCATGATGCACAATGCACGATGCAAACTATTTCTAGTTCAAGTGGAATATGTAAACAGTGTAAATATATCTGGTAAAATATGATAAAAAGAAAAAGGTAGGTAGTTCAAACACACACACACACACACACACACACACACACACACACACACACACACACACACACACACACACACACACACACACACACAAACACACACACACACAGTACCAGGCATTCACAATGCCCTTCTTCCATTTCAGCTACCAAATTGTGTGGTAAAAACTTTAAAGCAGGCCGCTATCTTTAGTGCTTCTGCTGATGATGAAAATCCTGTTTCTGGGAGTACCTGACATTCATAATGCTCTGCTCTCCTTCCATACTGGCTGCCAATTTGCAGCCAAACTGTGCATTGAAAATGTTAAAGCAAGCTGCCATCCATAATTATTTTGCTGCCAATGAAAAATACTGTGTTTCTGTTCCCATTCCCATTTTGGAAATTACCATGCTGCTGCTCCCATTTCAGAAATCAAAATCTTTTATATTGCTCTTTGAGTGTTGCATCTAAGGCAGTGCATCCATAAATTTAAAGCAGGAAACTTTTATTTCTTTGTTTTTTAATTAAATTACTGTTGTGGCTGGGCCCCTTAGCCAGCGGGACCTAGGCAGCTGCCTAGACCACCTAGTGCTAGATCCAGCTCTGGTCACAGTTGCTGAGTGCATAAGGCAGGCATCGACCCAACCAAACATTCTTGTCATAGGTGACACCATTGTAAGACATACAGATGTGCCTCTTACCAGGTTGAGCAAGGAAAACATGGTGGTTAGTTGTTTGCCTGGTGCCAGGATCCATCAGGTCATACATGCACTCAAGTTCTTGAACGACAAGTAACAGTATGACGCTGTCTTAGTTCATGCTATTGTCGATGACATAAGGTGTACCTCCCTGGACTATATGAAGAGAGATATTATGGAGCTCTCAGACTGTGTGCCCATAGCAGATATAAGCCTAGCACTGAGCAGGATTTCACCTTCTCCAAAGATTATGCCAGGATATGAGCAAAAAATAATTGACTTCAATAACTGGTTTTGGTGCCATTAAAAGGGGATCCAGTATCTGTCAGCCTGGGAGGATATGATTGAGAGACCATGCTGCTTCACTGGGGCGTGGCCTGCATCTGTCCCCTCTAGGGTTTCAATCATTGTAATGACATTGTCCACCCCTACTGTGCCTTTTTTAGGCAATGCCAACCTGATAACCTTATCAACATAACAAAACAATCAAAGGGAAATATGAAGGTGTTACTGATCAATGCTAGGAGCCTAAATAAGAAACTCCACTCCCTACAAGCCTTTCTCACCCTGGAGGACAGTGGCATTTGTGTAGTGACTAAGACATGGTTTAAAATAGAGGACAGCACCCCAGCTGTGCAGTGCTATAACACTTTCCACATATTAAAATCTGCTACCTTGCGTGGGGGGGGGGGGGGGGTTGGAGGTGTCTCAATCTTCATCCAGAAAAGACTCAAATCAAGGCTGGCAAAACAGCATGATGCATTAGACTATATAGTAGACCAGAAAGGTACACCTCAAGTCATTGACACCAGCATGAAGTATGACACAGTCATATCGGTACGTGTTGTACCTTAAGTCTCCTTACTCTTCTTTCTTCGTTCACTTCCTTACCTCTATCAGTTTCTCTCCCCTGGCTTTCTCTCTAAATATACCATAAGCCAGCTTTTCTCTCACTTTGTATTGCAATTCCAGTTTGTATTATGCTAACTTACATTTAACTTCTATATAGACAGGCTAAAAGTTCTCTAACTATTAAATCATTGTCACATAACTTCCATCTATTCTTAAACAATGTTTTCATATTATGTTTAATTTGGTATAATTGTTTAGACTGTATTTATCTTTTGCATTATTTGGACTTTCATGGTAATCAAATGTCAATAAAAAAATAGTGTTTCTTCATGTCCAAATAACCATCAAAAAGGTCCTGTACCATATATTACCTAATTAAAGATCTTCCCCCATGTCAGAAGAAAGCTACAATGCCTATTTACAGGAACTAGAATAACTCAGTATTAACCCAATAGCATTTTCTTAGGTGATGTAAACTATCCAGCTATACTCTAGGAAACCTACACTACCACTAGTGCACAAGCACAGAGATTCCTGGATGTTGTCAATGCAAACACCCTGGAACAATTAGTCAGAGTGCCCACTGGGGAATAACATCTTGGATCTTATGGCATCCTTACCAATATGGGAGCATCTTGGACCATCCCTTGTGTATCTTCATTTTTAGGTTTGATCATAAAGCAGTTTCCTTAAAAATAAAACTGAAACCAGAGATCTCTTCCACCCAAGGTACCTTCAGAAATTTCTTTAAGACAAACTCCCTATGCCTAAGTAATACATTGACAAGCTTCAAATCCCCACTAAACCCAGTTAACTCCACTGAATATGGGGACACGTACACCACCACACTATACCAGCATGTGAAGATGCAGCTGTAGCTCATAAAAACAAGTGCAGGGCAAATCCCAGAAACAAACCCATAAGGTGGAACTATAACATCAATAAGCTTTACAATAAAAAAATAAAATAAAATAACCAGCAAAAAGAGTAATTCCCAGAAAGTTAGTGCACGTCTCACTGAAATAAACAAACAACTCAGGAGCTTAATAAAATTGATCAAAGCCAAGCCACCCAAGCCAAAGAAATCACAAGGCATTTTTTTAGTTATGTTCATAATCTCAAAAGCATAATGCAGCAAAGCACTGAACTGACTGTGAATGGTGTCACCAATACCGAGGCTGAAGGAACAGCAAACCTACTGACCAATGAATTTTGCTCTAACCTTTCCCCTTTCTACCCTCCATCTATCCTTCAAGATATACCTGAAGCTCACTTACCTCCAGCTATCACACAAGACCAAGTCCTAAAACTGCTATCAAAAGCTAAAAATACTGAATTGATGGTTCCTGACAATATCCCCTGGATGCATCTTAAATACCATAAAGCATGACCCTAACAAGGCTGTTCAATCTCAGCCTCCATAGAGGTTTTGTACCAAGTGAATGGAGAACAACTGCAGTCATTCCCCCTGCATAAGGGAATACCTTCCACAGACTCAAGCAATTACAGAACCATCAGTCTGACTAACCTCATATGCAAAGCCATGGAAAGACTTATTATGGAACTAATTAATCAGGACAGGGAATCTCCAAACACTGGATCCAACTCAGCTTGAATTTGTCAAGGGCAGATTATACTTACTCAGCCTGGTGGACTTTTTTGAAAAGGTCACCAAATCAATGGATAAAGGTATTGCATGCCTCAACCTGGTTAAAACCTTTGATGCAATTCCCCACAGCATAATAGAAAAGCTAAATAAACTGAGAATAAACCCCTATGTCACCCACTAGATTGCCAGCTAGCTTACAAATAGGATGCAGAAAATTAAAACAGGAGAAGTTACCTTCACAAAGAGACCAGTCACCAGTGGACTCCCTCGGGGTTCTGTGCTGGGACCTCTCCTGTTTGGCATCTACTTTTCTGAAGTAAAAGCCAATACCAAAGAGCTCTGGCTGACTAAGTTTGCAGAAGACTGCAAGCTAGGACCAGTCTTTGGATCCCCAAATGCCTTAGCCATCCTGCAGGAAGGTTTGTCCCAAATAAATAACTGATGCTAAAATCATGGACTGAAACTAAATGCCAAAAAAGGCATTATTGTATCCTTTGGGAAGTCATCTAGTCCACAGAACTACTACATTGACAATACTCCCCTAAGAGTTTATCCGTTGTTCAGGATTTGGGAACTTATGTTGACAGTAACCTAACTTTTGACCAACATGTGTCCATTGTTGTAAGAAAGTCATTTTAAATTGCATATCTTATAAATAAAGGGATTGTGTCTAGATCTAAGGATGTCATTGTCCCCCTTTACTCAGCCCTTATTAGGCCAGCATATAACTGTCCAGACACATGCAGCAGACTGCTAAGATGTAACCTCTGTCTGGAATACAAGGCATCCTCCAACCTAGTACTAATGGATTTACTTCACATCAGCAAGTCAAATGACATCAGAAATATTTGGTCTAGAGATCTAAAGCTCTTCTGTAACATCAGCATAACAGTTTATCTTGCAGAGGATACTGCTGTTCTGCCACAGACTCCACATCCACATAAAACAAAGTTCATCCCTGTCCATCTTCAAGTGCAACTTGGATCTATAGATGGGAAACACAAAATGGACCACAGAACTGCCCCTTGTACCACTAATGGGTGGAGGCAGCTCCTAAATGCTTTATCACATGCATGGGTTACCTCAAGTTATCTAAGGCATGGTCCCAGTTATTCTCATTAGGGGTAATACATAATTATCGGCCACAGAATGGGTAAGGTTAATTTGAGCAAAAAGGGTTAGGCTTAACATGGCCCACAAGAGCAACTAGCGTCGTACCTGCCTATGAACCTATATGGAGTCAGTCAATGAAGTTAGAAACCACTAGACAAGCTGTCTCAACAACAGATTAGACAATCTGGCTTGTCATGAAGCTTGACAAGTCATGGTGGTTGGCTGCAAACTAAGGATTTTCTGAACTGTGGCATACCTGGCAATTTTAACTGGACTTTCTACAAAATATAAGATCTTTACAGATGTTATAGTGGTCAGCAGGTCCTTGAGTTTATCCTTGCATGAGGGATGACTTCAAAAGTTTGCCTTTATGGCAGCATACCAGTAGAATACTTGGACTTGCTTTCCACAAGCACTTCATAACAACCTGGTATTCATTCACAGTCGATGTAGAAAAGTAAGGTATAGTGGCTAGCTAGGGGAGGGCGAGAGAGGCAGTCCACACCAGACAGCAGACTTCAAAAGGACTAATTCATTAAAAAAAAAAAAAAAACACTTCATAACAGTTGTGGCAGCATCTTCTCTTTTAAGGAAAACCATGTGTGCATCACACGTACGCACACTACCACATATGTAAACTTGTACAGTCATTCTGCACTACATCGCACGTACTTGCACTACCACGGACATAAACTAAGTCATTCCACACTTGCGTGCGGAATTTAAAACAGCTGTTCCAGTAAGAGTGTGTGTGTGTGTGTGTATGTTTTTTTGTGGGTGACGTTGACATTGACCATAAAAAGTACATCCTGGGTAACATTGTTATAGTCAGGATGATGTTAAATGTGGTAAGGGAAAATATCCAACTATATTTGTAGCTATAAGCAAGTAAATCTAAAATAAGATTTCTTTTTTTTCTTATTTACAAGATCTAATGTAATATTGTTATTATTATTATGGCTACTTTCAGACTTAACCATAAAAACAAAGGCAAATTTCGGTACTGCTAGGAAGTTAAAGAATACATATTGTTTTATATATTTACAGTAATGAACAAGTAAAGAATTAAGTTAAACTACACTCATTTGACACATATATAAATTAGGCACGTTAGGCATTATTTACCACATGATAAAATTCAAGTTGCAGCATCTTTCTGTAAAGTTAATGGGGACATTCAGAAGAAAATAGCATATTGTGTTAAATAAAATAGAACAGTGAGTGGTAATGCACAGGAAGGGACAATTCAGAGACTCGTGTAAAAGTAGTATGTTATGCATTGCTTGCAAATAACCACATAACGATATGTAAATAAGTGCCAGTAAGGAAATGACAAGCATTGTGCATGCAACAGAAATGTATAAAATGTATACAATAAGCTCTGGTGTTCGGTTTTACAGATCACCAACCTTCTTATATTAACACGTGTATTCCTCACCATAGGATGCCTGGAATAGAATCTGCTATAGTTGGTCACCAACTGTTAGCAATAGCAAAAAAAAAAAAAAACAAACAAACTGTACAGGTGAGTAAAAACAATGATTTGTACTCAAGACAAAATGCAATAAAATCCAAAAAAACACAAATATGAAACTATGCAGAGGTAAATCTTTAATGAAAAAAAAACAAGCCCTTCTCCTTTCCAAACAACACTTTATCAATTTGGTGTGGAGGTTTAAAGCGCTTGCCTGCCAATAATTAAAGTTCAGGGTTTGACTCTGAGCAAAGTCACTTAACTAGACAGTGTCCCTAAATGGGGCATTACACACAGAGATGCACACCTTCCATTTGCTCTAAAGGAACAGCTATGTACTCACTGGAATGGATCTGTGCTCCTCTTAATCTGCATATCTATATCTCCCCCTTATGATGGATCCTTGCTCAATCAGGGCTAACTTGCTGTTGCTCTATGTATCGCCCCATTACTGTGTATTTCCTGTATGTAAATCAAATCTCCCACGATTGTTGCCATTTTCGACTTAAAATCAAATCTCCCACAGTTTCTACAAATGAGTTTAGGACATTGTCCTAATGTGGAGGTTTCTAGGATTTACAGAATTTCTATTTTCCTTCAAAACATGCCTGTTGACAGATTATTCTAAGGTGCCTATATATTTTCTTTTTACCCTTGCTCTTCTGTGCCAGGTTATGACTGAAAAGGTTCTGTTATGAGCAGTTTGCTTACCTGGTAAACAAACTGATAAATTAAATTATCTGTTCTGTTTAATACTATTACATGACATAAAAAAGTTTAAGACTTACATAATTAATACTGAATGACTTAATATTAATGGGGGTGGGGTACTGCAGTCTTGAGTATGTCCTCCTTTTGATGAAATGCCTATAAATTATAAACCTGTTGTCAGTTTGTCATCCATTCCCTATTGCAATATTAGCAGGTTATTGTTTTTTTAATGTAACATAGGCAATTTATTCTTCAAGGGCAATAGGCACTTTATTTGTAGATGAAACTATGAAGTATAAAGTTGGTTGCTAGCAGCAACCTCAAATTATTTAGATGAGTTTTACTTCTGAAGAGATTGTGCATATTTACTGAAATTGGTGGCATAGCTTTTTGCAGAATGTCCAGATTTTTTCCACATATTTTTGGTCTGTTATTCACAAAATTGTGGTTTTCTGGCAAATTAGTGGCAAATATTTAAGGATTCTAGTTAGAAAATAATGACAGACATTTGAGTTACAGACTTCATATCCTTCAGAAAAGTAATGCTAATGCAACACCTGTTATTCTATCAACTTTCTAAGTTTGTAATAGAGATATTTAAAAATTATCCCTATTTTTGGCCCTATATCCCACTTTTATTTATGGCTTTATCCAGATTTCTTGCTCTAAGAGGTTAAGAGGTATGTGTGGATTGTGATGACAGAAGTCTGAGTAGACTTTTATGATGGAAATGTTCTGAATTGGGCAGTTTTCTCATTATTGGTTCATACATTTTGTTTCATTGCTTACTGGAAATGTTCAAACAATAAATTTAAAACACACTGTAACAAGTGTACTGTATTATACAAGGAATATAATTTAATACAATCAGAAAGGTGACTCAAAGAACACATACATGTATGCATGGTCCTAAATATGTATGCAAGGGGCCTGTGATTTGAAAACAGCCCAAAGGTAAACTTTATCTGGCACTGGCCAGATGCATTTTCTTTGAATGTGGGTTTCAATGCTGTTTCAGTGAATGTGAGTTTTAATGGCAGAGAAGTGTTAATGCTAAGTTTTTCATTGTGAGACTGCATTGCTTTGTTTAGCAAATGTAGTATTTGCACTACACAATTTAAAATAAAACTTTTAAATTAAATTCAAATAATCATTGTAGAAGTAAAGCAGAAAACAGTATGCACATTACAGTGTTTGTGGTAAATGAGGAGAAATAGCCAAGTAATAGGACACTGGAATAGCTGCGGGTGGGGGGTGTATGGGGGGCCCATTTGACCATGATCTTGTGGGGGGGACTCAAAGACAGCCCCGGGTGGCACAAACTCTAGCTATGCCACTGGTAAGGTAGTAATGCTATATTTAGTTTGTATTCATGAATCCTTTAATACAAAATGGTTTGAGATCAGTCTTTGTACATTTAATATGAGGCAAACTGGAATGATACCAAAGAATGATTTCTCAGAGGCAGTGAAGAATGACTGTTAACTAGAGAAAAACTATCAGAGGGATGCCAAGGCCACTTACTGTGATATAAGTAACAAAAGCATTGGAGCTATTATATTAACTTACTGCCAGTATTTTATTCTAAATTTTTCAAAAATAACTGAGGCCATTTATCAAGTTAAACCAGTAAAGTATGGGATGTTAAAAGAAGATTGTTTGGGATCCATATTAGGAAAAGGCATGAAAAAATCAAACATGCTCTGTTAATTGTACCAGCCTTCCTGTAAGATTAGATACAACAATTTCACCTAACTTCACACAGTGAAGATGAATTTTGAAAAGGTTGTGGGCACAAAAGAACTCAGAGGGAATCTTATACCTGCTGCTTATTAATCACGTAAGCAGGAATCTTTATCAAAATTAAAGCCGACTTGCTTGAAAGCATTTAGCATGCACAGTGCTGTCAACGCAGCCCTGTGAAGTAGTCATTCTTTCTCTCTCTGCCTGGAAGGATTATTGTGCACATGCATTCAAACAGAACTGTTAAATATGGCAAAAGTACGCTACACTTCTGACATCTGAAGAGTTAAATTGGGGTCATGTTTTACCCCTATAACAAATGTAGCACTAATTGTGCAAGGGGTAGGAGACAAACCAGCTCTGGATCTCCTGGGAAAAGAAGAATATTCTTGTCAAATACAATAAAGGAAGAAGTACAGGCACACCTAGAAGGTGAAGCTGCACTACACATTCCTAATACTCATTTACCTCTTGAGGGATCCTAGGAGAACTTTACATAGCTTGGATGGTGAAAGATAACAAAGGCCATCTCTAAATGGCAGGCATACTAGTTAAACACATTTCTGTACAAGTAGCAGTATTATTGGCTTTGTCAAAGATTTTCATGAAGGTAGATATCATTACTAATAGTCAGTAGTCATAGGTGACTCGATAGTGAGGCACACTGATGTCCCACTCACTAGGTTGAATAAGGAGAAAGTAATAGCTGCCTGTCAGGTGCCAGGATCCGACACATAACACATGCACTCAGGTCGCTCAACAACAGGTACAAATATGATTCTGTCATTGTACATGTGGGTGTGAATGACTGAGATGTCCCTCTCTGGACTACATGAAAAGAGACATGGAGAAGCTCTCGGATTATGTAGCCCAGGCGGGTATGACCCTAGCCCTGAGCAGCATCCTACCATCACCCAGAATGATACCACAGTACAAGCAGAAAATGATTGATTTCAACAACTGGCTAAGTTTCTGGTGTCATTCAAATGGGATCCAGTATCTGTCTGCCTGGGATGACATGATTGACAGACCTTGATGCTTTGCCAGAGATGGCCTGCATCTGTCACCCCTGGGCTTCTGGATACTGGCCAAGGCTCTTGCCACCCCTATAGTGCCTTTTTTAGGTGGTGTTCCAAAGTCCAAATTACCACCATAACAGCTACAAACAAATGCAATCTGAGGGTCATGTTGCTCAATGTTAGAATTCTAAATCTCAAAATGCACTCACTTGAGGCACTCCTTAAAATGGAGAACATCAACATTTGTGCTGTAACAGCGACCTGGTGTAAGACACTACACCCCTACACTACCAGGCTATAACTCATCCCATGCCTTTTGGCCTCAGAACTTAGACCGAAGCTCCAAAGGCGGTGGTGTTTCCATATTCATAAAGGATGCGCACACCTCCTGACTGGAAGCCCAACATAACGCATCAGAGATACTTCAGGTGCAGCTAACACTGGGTAAGACAGCGATTCAGGTCATAACCTGCTATAGGTCCCCAACCATGTCCCAAGACTCACACTCTACGTTCCTAAGCACCCTGGAGAATATTAGGGTCCAACCTTACACTCTCTTACTAGGTGACTTCAACTACCCCTCCATTAATTGGGTAAACTACTCATGTACCAATACACTTGCCCAACGTTT
The DNA here is from genome assembly GCF_019279795.1 of Protopterus annectens. Classification (NCBI taxonomy): domain Eukaryota; kingdom Metazoa; phylum Chordata; order Ceratodontiformes; family Protopteridae; genus Protopterus; species Protopterus annectens. The sequence continues at coordinate 10,481,164 of NC_056726.1, forward strand.
CCTGGAGTTAATTAATTCCAATGCCCTGGACCAGCTCATTCTTATCCACACTAGAGGTAGCAACATCCTTGACCTGGTCATTACTAACATGGGCAACCATTGCTGTACATCAATAGTCAGCTCCTCCCTGGTTAGATGAGACCACAAACTAATCACATTGGAAATCCATATCCCTCCCACCCACCCCCCCACCCCCCACCCAACAAAGGTAACCACCATGAAAAACTTTTCCAAACCTAACTTTGGAATCCTAAAAACAGAGGTGGCTAACTTTACAGCACCCATGCAACTGGAGAATAGTTGCATGACTGCAGAATCATACAACAATGCACTGTACGAACTTGTACACAAATGCATGGATCTCACCATACCCAATAGAACCAAGACACTCTCCTCCAAAAAAGGAAGCCTATCTGGTGGTCCCCTGCCATAAACAAACTGTACAACAGAAGGAGGAAACTGATGCGGAATAAAGTGAAGTCCCAAGACTGGAAAAACTCCCTTATCTGCTTCAACAAAAAGTTGAGATCCCTCATCAAATCATCTAAAGTTATGTATGAAAACAGAATTGCAGCAGATAGTAAAGACAACCACAAGGCCTTCTATAGTTATGTAAAGAATCTCCACGGCAATACCCACATTTGCTCTGAGCTACTGCACAATGGTACCTCCTATACTGAGCCAACAGATATTGCCAGTATACTGGCCGACAGATTCACTGCCAACTTTACCCCCTCTCCCCCCTCCAAAGGACCAATCACAATACCAGTAGACTGACTTTATGTCCTTATGGTTTAGGTACATTGTTATGAACAACATATTACTATCCAATTTTGGCCAGATAAGGGAGTCTTTTCCATGACTCATATATGGGATAAGAACAGGTTATATGACTTCAGACTGCCCTGCATATGGAAATAGTGGGTTTATCAATATTCAAGTTGATCTTTCAAATCGATGAGTCCTGGATTTAATGGGGAGGATAATATAATGTTTAGTCCCGATTTTTTGTCCCCCACTTTCTTGGTGTTTTGGATAAATATTGGAGATTTTTGATTTTTGAGTGGAGTGTTGGACTTCAGATCTAAGTTTATTATTGTATGGCTCAGTCATTTATTGAATTTTCTTGTCATTACATCACTGACCAAATTGTATATACTTATTTGGTTCATCCACTGCTACGGTCAATATTTGGGGTTTGTTCTATGGCCTTTTGGGTGTCGTAGCAGGTATAGGTTGCGCAAGTGGACCTATTCAAGTGCAAAGTAAGCATTGTAAATATCAATCATTTGATTTGATTGATTTATTTTTTCATATTTTCTTATGCCATCATAAACACTGAGCAACCAGGCACCCGTTTTTGGAGTGCAGTTTATTGGCTATTATTGTACCCATGTTGGACATTTTCTGATGCCTTATATTTGGTGATGAGAACTAAAGTAACATATTGATCTTGGCACATTTATGGTATCAGTTGCAGGAGATAGTTTTGGACACAGTACTCCAATTTGACTTTTGTAGACAGTGGATATATTTGGATTCTTGAGTTATATTGTGGTCTTTTTGGTCGGTGATGGATTTGGCAACTATTATTAAGGGTCTTTCATCGGACTCTGGGGATTTGGGGATTTTTGGCCTGGGGTCAGGTAATGTTAATAATGGCTCTGGGGTTCAGGATCCCACTCACGATTGTAGATGAGCTTTTATGAAGTTGACTAAAAATCTTATTACACTAAGGAAAAATGTTTGGCGTCTTACGTTGTTTCTGACATATCAACAGAGCAAAATTGCCCCAAGGGAACAAAAAATAAAGTTGCAACCTATGGTTGCTGAACCAGATGACTGTCTTTTGTCCCAGTGGTCTGAGGCACAACAACAGGCCTCTATGATGTTTATTAATATATTAACCAACTATTATGAGAGGAAGGTGGAAGAACAAACTACTCAGGTCTTGTGTTTAAGCAAAGGATTTGAAGAGTTTTCATCACTCCCATGTTACATTTGCATTGATAAACTTGGTAAGGATCTGTTGGAATTGGATTCTGGGTTGAAAGAAAGAAAAAATCAAAAAGTTTACTCTTGATGTGGGAGATTATGACAGAGGCAAGCCCTTTGAGGTGCGTCCCAGGGTCAAATTTGTTACACCTGTCCAAACCCCAAAGAAATCTAGGGTCTCTCGACCTAGGTCTATACTCAAGAAAAGAGATAGGGAGTCTACAACTTCTGGGGATAAATCATCATTGAACCCAGATTGGGAGGATAGCCACACCAGAGTTTCACCAGTTCCCAAGAGGAACAATTTAGAGCACAAGTTGACAGGGGGGATCCCTTTAGGCACAGGTCTCAGAGACGGGGGGTAGGAAACACAAAAGACATCATGAATCTTGGGGTGATTCTCCAGAATATGACCAAAATTTGAATGTGGAAGTGAATAATGTACACAATATATCTTCTGTTACATTTAATGAACAACAACTACAGGTTTTAAATAAAGGTTTGGGTTTTGTGCCAGGTTTTTGTGTTCCAGAACATCATTTTGCACAAGATGTTGTCAATTTTTGCCATACCCTTCATTTAAGATTGTTTTTTTTACAATCAGGAAGGGGAAAAGGTGGATCACTTTGGCCTTGGAACTTTTCGATTCAGACCGTCACAGTTCAAGCCACCAGCGTCACCCATTGTACAGTCTTTTCAAAATGAAGTTCTCAAAGATTTACATCTGAATTTGAGCAAATCATGAGTGGACAGGTGATCTGCTGTGGCGACCCCTAACCGGGAAAAGCCAAAAGAAGAAGAAGAATATGATTAAGGATAATCTTAATCAACAAGAAAGGTCATGTGTTGAACATCTTATTAAGAATCATGAAATTGCCATTTTGCCGGCAGACAAGGGTGGGGCAGTGGTGGTTCAGAATTGGGTTGACTATGAGGCTGAGGCAGAGCGACAACTGTCTAATGAATTTCATTATAAGGAAATGCCTACTGACCCAACCAGTAAATTCAGAGAAGACATTGATAAATTTTTGGATCTAGTAGAAGAGGAAGGCATCATTTCTCATGATACCTGTTATCACCTCAATGTCAATCACCCCAAACAACAATGCATTTACTTTTTGCCTAAGATCCATAAGGATCCCAATAGACCACTTGGTTGACCAATTGTCTCTGGCAGAGGCTCCTTGACTGAGCCCCTGTCGGAATTCCTTACACAATATTTGAAACCTTTGTTACCTTTGTTACGGGCGAGGATACAGGACACCACACAGTTTCTTGCCATCATATCAGATATGCAACTGGAACCTGACTGGCTCTTATGTACTTTGTATGTCACCTTCTTATATACTAGTATTCCCCATTGGGCAGGACTCACTGCTTTGCAATATTGGCTTGATCGGGCGAATATGTACAAACCAGGTTTTAACACTATTCTGGTCTGTATGGCCGAAATGGTACTCACCCACAATGTCTTTTATTTCAAAGATAAGTGTTTCTGGCAGACTCAAGGTACTGCTATGGGGGCCTCTTTTGCCCCTATATATGTGGACCTGTTTATGGCCTACGTGGAGGAGCAATTGATTTATGATATTAACCATAACATCTTCATGAATGAATTAGATATTTGGAGGTTCGTTCCTTGGGGATAATGACAGTACATCACTTCGTTTTCCACTCCCTTTTCGTCCGGATCAAAGGCAGAATTGGACTCCTCAACAAGGAACCAGGAAGAGGAAAATGTCTGGAGGGCAGTTTGAGTTTCAGAAGAACGCCCTGAAACCTGTAGTGAGGACTTGATTGTTAATTTATCTACACATGTATTGTCGGACAGTGAGAGGAAAATACTTAATAGAGGTCTGTCTTTTATTCCCTCACAAGGAGTTGATGTAAGTAACCTAGTAGTGGACATTAAATGTTTTACTAGAAATGTTGCACTTGGTTTACAGTTTGGTAAAAATGATATGATGAATGCTGACACTATGTTGTTTAAAAAAACATCAGTATATACTCCTATTCTACATCCGTTACTTGATAGTTTTGAAAAAGCTTGTAGTAATGATTTTTTGAAACTTTTTGAGGGGAATATAGTTAAACCAGATTTTTATAATGTTTCCAGAAGTGAAAAGTTAGCGTTACAGGGTTTACAGAATAATACAGACATAGTAGTAAGACCAGCTGATAAAGGGGGAGCTACTGTTTTACTTGATACCAGCTTTTATAATAATACTATGTTAGAGATGCTCTCAGATGAAACTACTTATAGGAAGCTGACTAGGTTAGATTTAGATAAATTAATTAAAACAGTGCATGCAGATCTGTATGACATGCTGATGTGTGGCATTATTGACAATGATCTATATAAGTATTTTTTAATTGAGAAACCCGTGATACCAACCATTAGAGGTCTTCCTAAGATACATAAGACCATGGTTGATCCTCCCCTTAGACCAATAGTGTTGGGTAGAGGCTGGTTGACAGAGACTATGTCGATTTATTTAGAGAAGAAATTGAGACCTATAGTAGACTCTACGGAATCTGTGTTACGTGACACTAAACAGTTTTTAGAAATCTTAGCACCCTTCAATGAAGATAAAACTATAGGAGAGTTGGATTACATGGCAACACTGGATGTAGTGTCTCTCTTTACCTGTATCCCCAATGAAGTAGGTTTAGATTATTTAAGGTTATATTTACTTAGTAAAGGGTTAAATAATAGTCAGGTTATAAGGATTACGATGCTATTAGAAATGGTTCTTAACTATAATGTGTTTACTTTTGATAGTGATTACTATCTTCAAATTAGAGGTGTAGCCATGGGCACCTCGTGTGCCAACTCTTATGCTAATCTAGTGTTAGCTTACTGGGAGAGTGCCTATGTTTTGGAACATCTGATTTTCTCGAAGTATATTAAATGCTATAAACGTTTTGTTGATGACGTTTTCTTATTTTGGGGAGGTGATCTAGAAAGTTTAGAAGATTTTGTTACCTATATAAATGGAACTACTACTTTTCTTACACTAACTAGCACAGTTTCACAGGATAAAATAGACTTCCTAGATGTCACATTGAGTAAATGTAATGGTGTTTTTGAGACAAAAGTGTTTAAGAAACCATGTAGGAGAAATGCTATCCTGCATAGAAGTAGCATGCACCCGCCACATGTACACAAGAATATTGTCAGGAATCAGATAAAACGTTATTCACATATAACCAGTGACGATCAAGTTTTTTCAGAAGCAGTTGTAGCTATAGAACGTGATTTTATGGACAGAGGTTATCGTAGAAATGATTTTCTCCAAAAGGATGATATAGAACGTGAGCAGACAGGACTACCATATATTAAGCAGAATAGAAATATCTATAAGCGACCTATTGAAAAGAAAGGAGATAGAAGAAGGGTAGTTATTCCTTTTACTAATAATAACACATCCATTGTCGATATTATTAAGAGACATTGGAACATCCTGCAGTTGGATGATGGTATTAAGGATTTAGTTGGTGAGAGACCAGCCTTTAGTTACAAAAATACTAAATCCCACAAACGGATGCTTTGTTATGATAAGGTACCTATGAATAAGGTTACTTCACAGAGGAAGGGCACTTATGCCTGTCGCACTTGCAATCAATGCGGATATATAATGAATTCTAATGTTTTTATACATCCTGACACTGGGGTCAGATATGAATTCAATGAATATGCAGATTGTAAATCGAGGAATGTGATTTATTTGGCTACTTGTAAAAAGTGTCAATGTTTTTATGTAGGTAAGACTAATAGGACATTGAGGGAAAGAGTTAGGGAGCATCTTTATGCTATCGACAGGGAGAATGAGGGGAATGCCCTGGCTAAGCACACTCTGCAGAATGACACTACACATGTATTTAGATTCATGGTTATAGGACAGTTGTTAGAGACAGAGAGGTTAGGCAATATTGGAAATAAAACAGAGAGAACAGAGGCTAGGTGGATAATTAAGCTAGCTGCAGATAAAGGTCATGGTCTCAATGATAAGTTATCATTGAAACCTTTTTTATTAGATAGACCATTTAAACATTAAGCTATACCTGTATGCTTAGTATGCCTTTATATGTGTTTTTATATATGTTTTTATGCTTATATATATTTCTAGTATACATTTCTATATATATTTTTATACTTTTTGTACATACTTAATGTATATATATATATATATATATATATATATATATATATATATATATATTTTTTTTTTCTTCCTGTGCCTTTTAAAGTGAATGATGTGATTTTATGTGGAACACATGTGACATGGGGAAGGTGTGTTATTGGTGCTTCTTATGTATTTAAATGGAATGAGCTTTCTTTGTTCTATTAAAGTCTGATGAAGCGTTCTATGTGACATGAAAGCGCTTACTTCTGTTGAATAAAGGGTTTAATCTTTTACGTTTGTCTACCTGGTTTGCTTCGATAGTTGTGGCGTATTTACCTCCTTCATTTTGGATTGTTTCTTGCTTTTTGAGGTGATACCTTACCCTGTACTTGATCTTGTTTTTGAGATCTTGATGATTGTTGGTTGGTGTGGAGAGTGGATGAGGCATTTCTTCTTGAATTTTTGGAATATTTGAATTCCAATAAGTGGGGTGTTGAATTAAGTTAACTTATAATAGATCGAAAATAACTTTCCTGGATGTGTCGATTAGGAGAACTGAATCAGACACTTTGGAGAGTGAGGTATTTAGAAAGTTTCCTCAGCTCAACACCCTACTTTATGCCACAAGCTTCCACCCACAACATGTCATCAGGAACATCCCCAAATTGCAATTTCTCTGTATTAGGAGAATTTGCTCGGAATCCTCCACGTATGCCTATCATCGACAGGAACTTATAACCAGATTTAAGAACAGGGGGTATCAAGCAGGTGACATTACCAGGGCCAGTCAGTTTGCTAACCAACAAGATAGGTCACAGTTGTTACCATACCATCTTAAGTGTACAGACCAATCTCAGGAGCCTAGATTGGTCACTTCTTATGGCAGAAACACCAGGAGTTTCATGAATATCATCCAAAGACATTGGTATTTGTTACAGTCAGATAACATACTAAACAATTATATTAAGGATCGGTGTTCCTATTCATTCCGGAAGGGGCGGTCATTGGGATCCTTATTTAGTCACTACAAAAGGGTGTGTAATCATTTTCCTAATCCCCCCATTCAAACTACAGTAACTGGGCAACTTTTGCTGGGATGTCGTCCATGTGGGCACTGTTCATATTGTCCGAGGGTGCTCAAGTCAGATAATTTTACTTCTCATAATTCCCCACATGTCTATAATGTTTCCTTTTTTGCTAACTGCAATACCACTTGGGTTATTTATTTAGCCCAATGTAGCTGTTGAGTATTTTATGTGGAACAGACTTCTCGACCCTTCAAATTAAGGGTCAGTGAACACTTAAGTGATATCAGAAACAAAAAAGTTTTGAGTTCCCTATATAAACACATACTCAAACATCCCACAGGGATTTTTAGCTTCATGGTCATTGACCGTATCAGGTTTAAGAGCAATGAGGTTCATGTATTACATGAATTATTAACGAATAAAGAAAAAAATGTGGATTGTTAAACTGGGAGCTCTAATTTTACCTGGGTTGAATGACCAATTTTGAAGGATTCTGCAATGGATCATCATTTATATATTTACTATTGGATTTCTGTAAACATGGACATATATATTTTTTTATATATTTCTTGGATATTTCAAGATTTTGTAATATATTACTTTTGCGATTTAGTTTTGCAATGTATTTTCTATCCACTAAAGGATGCTATTACATTGAATATAAATGTATGTGAATGAATAGTCTTCATTGGATTTTTTTTGTGGTGTGGTTGCTGAAGAAGGCTTATGCCGAAACCGGTATGACCCCACTGGGTTAATTTTTTACTTAGTGTTCATGAAATAAAATATTCCTTTGCCAGAAGGCTACACTGGAATTACTGTGTGCTGGCTCTTTTTTCTTTGCTGTTCTGGTGATATGGTATAGCCATGCACCAGCCACACGTGCAGGTATTTTGTTTGTTGTTGGTACTTTCCACCTCCTATACCGAGCCAACAGATATTGCCAGTATACTGGCCGACAGATTCACTGCCAACTTTACCCCCTCTCCCCCGCCAAAGGACCAATCACAATACCAGTAGATTGCCAGGCTCCCAGTATTACTGCTGTATAGGTTAAAACAGCACTGTGCAAGGCAAAGAATACAGCTTCTATGGGACCTGACAATATCCCTGGTTGTGTTGTACATGAACTACAAAGTGAACTGGCACCTCACCTGTGTGCCCTATTCAGTCACAGTCTCACCTCAGGCTTTGCCCTATGGAATGGCGCAATGCTACACTCATCCCTCTCTACAAAGGAGGAGCGACTACAGACCCTGGAACCTATCACCCCACTAGCCTGACAAGTCTGATATGCAAAGCTATGGAACGCATCATCATGGACCTAATAAACAAGGATATAGGGAATCTCCAAACTCTGGATCCCACACAGTTTGGTTTTGTGAAGGGTAGATCATGCCTGCTCAACTTGGTTGACTTCTATGAGTCAGTCACCAGAGATGTGGATGAAGGCAGGGTGGTTCATACAGCCTACCTTGATCTGGCTAAGGCTTTTGATACCATTCCCCACTCAGAAATCATAGAAAAACTCACTAAGCTTGGCATCAACTCCTATATCAATAGGTGGGTTGCAAACTGGCTCATTGAACCCACAGTGTGAAAGTAGCTGACTCCAAGTCAGACTGCCGATTAGTCGAGAGTGGAGTCCCACAGGGTTCAGTCCTGGGTCCTCTCCTGTTTGGTTATCTATTTCTCTGAAGTCCAGGCCAACATGAAGGGACTCTGGCTGACAAAGTTCGCAGACAATTGCAAGTTGGGAGCTATTATTAACTCCTCAAGTGATGTTGACATCCTACAAAATGGCCTCACTGTGACCAACAACTGGTGTCAGAACCATGGCTTTAAGCTCAATGCCAAAAAATGTGTCATCATCCCCTTTGGGAAAAACCCAGCTCCCATAAATTTCCACACTGATGGTATTCCACTGAACACAGAAGATGTTATAAGAGATCTGGGAACACAGGTTGACAGCAACCTCTCTTTTGATCACCACATTGCCACTGTGGTCAGAAAGTCCTTCTATGTGGCACATCTCATTACTAAGACTTTTGCATCCAGGAAGAAAGAGGTCATTGTCTCCCTGTACTCTTCCCTCATTAGGCCAATCATCAAGTACAATGCCCCATTTGGCATGTACCAAGACACATGCAACAACTGGAGAGGCCACAAAAGTACCACAAAAGTATCTCACAAAGAGGATCCTAGGCCTTAAACACTTGTCCTATATGGATAGACTCAAAAAACTCCAACTATTCTCTGTCTCATATCGCCTACTTAGAGGCGATCTCTGCTCGACTTACAAAGCCATGCCCGACTCAGCTCTGTTAGAAATGCTACATCTAAAGAAATCCCAATCCTTCCACACTGGATGCTCCAGAGACCTCAACCTCATTACCACAATTAACAGAACATGCTGGAGGGACAGGTTCATAACCCAGAGACTGCCCATGCTATGGAATAGACTTCCCATACATGTCAAGCAGAGCACCTTGCTGATCCTCTTCAAGAGAAATCTTGATGAGTGTATGGGAAACAGAAAATTCACCCCTGGGATAACACCCGTGGCTCTTCTCGACAGAAGCACTGGGAACTTAGGTCGGGTGGCACTGTGCCAGGGCCATTAGCCTAGTACACACTATGAACGTATGAACCTATGAATTAAAATTATTTAAATGCCTGGAGGTGAACTATTTGTATTACTGCAGAAGTTTAAACTGCTAAGATACTTAGATTTTGTACAAATAATAGTGAAGTGGCAGCTTTGCCACAAAGGGTAACTTTTGTTAAGATTAAGGCATGTGACAAAGGTGGACACTGATTAAAATAAGGAAACTGAAGTATAAACCTAGCCTCTAAAGACATAGCAATGACAACATTACTAAAATATCTAATAGCAGTTGTTGTGAAAGTGGTTGGGATAGATGATGCAGTTATAGAATGACATTAATGACCAAGAATATGGAGAATAAGAAAAGTAGAGATCCAGGTCAGATTCACTGACAGTTCAGAGAATTCCATAAGCAGCAGGTAAGATACCACAATGTTTTTAATAATGTTAAAGCCACGGTTTAAGTTATACTGAGTTGAATGTTACTTTACACCACCTTAAACAAAACTGATAGTGGAGGGGCATAGGAAAGAAGGTCACTAAATGATGCTAACAATGTGTGATTTGTACTCAGTGTAATCCAAGCAAAACATGGGAATGTTCAACTTATATTATCTATTAAGACCAATAAATCAACTGGACTAGGAGAGAAAATACAAATACATTTTTATTAAACTTCTTCCCCAAAGATACCTGAAAATTCAATTAACTTATCACATGCTCATTTCACTCAGTGGGTAGAGGCTTTTCTTACTTTGATTTGCTGCATGAATCCTTGCTGAGGAAATTATACCATGGTGGGGGGGATCAGAGGCATCTAGACTCACAATATGGAACACTCTTTAGAAGGAAACACCTAAATCTTAACTGTAGAAGTAACAAACAATTCCATTGAAGCCAGTAAAAGAAACAGTCTCCAGCACTAGTGGTCTAGGTTAACTAAGTGCTTTTGTTCATTTAATATATCCATGAACTTCTTCAGAGATAAAAATACATAATCAGACCTAACATAAAAATACACAATCAAACCTAACATTTAAAAATGGAGTCATGACATCACATGATCCAGTGGAGACAATCAAACAATCTTGTGAACAGTTTCTAAATTTAAAGAACCACTGTATCTAAAAACATAATGAAACAAGTAATGTACCCATGCCATGAAACGCTATGAAGCAATAAATGCATCAAAAGTATACCACTCAATGCTCTATGCATGGTTTAGTTAGAAAAAGACTTTTGAACAACACAAAATAATTTCACAGTTTTTGTGCTAACAGAAAGCATTTTATGTTAATAAAATCATTAAGCCCAGGAGGTTTATCTGCCCTCAATCTTATTTGCAAACTCGACTTACGGCATTCTAGTAGGACATTATAGTTCCCAACAAATTCATCCATGCTTACTGAATCCAGTACAAAGAAGTGAAATTTTCTGAAATTCAGACAAGTGAGAGAATGTTTAGCCAGAAGGTTACCACTGTCCTTTTTCTTAATGGCTAATTTGTGTTCTTGCCCTCTCCTAACCAGCTTCTTCACAGTTTTTCCTACATAAAACCCAGAGCAGGAATCACAGGTGGTCAGGTAGGCCACTCCCTGTGAATTGCAGCTGTACCTGTCTCTGGCCCACAGATGAAGCTCTAGTGCCTTAACATATATTTATTTATTTATTTTTATTTATTTTTTATTTTACATTTGTTGACTGGGCTAGTCTAACTGGATACATGTCCATTTTCAGTAGAGGCCCGGGGAGAGAAGCTCCGAGCAGCAACAATGACAAGGAAATACAATAAAGTATAATTAAAATAAAATAAAATTTGCTACAAAATTAACATTAAAAGGTAGAGTTATACAGAGTTATTTAGCAAATTTAGGCTAGAATCAAATACTATGAGTAAAAACAAAAATTAAAACAGAAAATAGATAAAGTAAAAACATTTTTTTTTTTTTTTGAGAAAGAGCAGGAGGGGGAAAGAGATATCAGTCAGGGTTGGAGCAGGGACAAAGCCAGTGGGATTTAAGATATTATTTAAGATTCACTTAAAAAGTAGAGTAGAAGTAAGATTGGAAAGTTCAGAAGGAAGATGATTCCAGCTCTTTCCTATGGTGTTTGAGAAGAGTGAGTCCCCAGCTTTGTTGTTGGATTTAATGGAAGAGATTTGAAGTTTATTTGCTGAGCGTAGAGTTGCAAGATTTTTGTAAGGGGAGATGAGATTAGTGAGGATTGGGGTATTTTTAGGGTAGTAGAGAATATTTTGGGTGATAACAAGTTGTTGAAAAAGTAATTGGTTCTGTAGTTCTAACCATCCCAGCTGTTTGAGGTTGTGACAATGATGCGTTCTAAATGGGGTACCAGAAGCAAATCTGGTTATGTTATTATAACAGGTGGAGAGTTTGGTAAGGTTGGTTTTAGAAAGATTAGTATAAATAGCAGAAGCATAGAACAGGGTGGAGATTAGGTGGGTTTGGGCTATAGTGTTTCTGGCTGCAGGGGTAAGGAAGGATTTGATTCTGTATAAGGTCCCTAGTTTTTTGTTTACCGTCTTTATAGTGGAATTAATATGGTCATTGTAGCTAAGGTTGTTGTCTATTGTAACACCTAGAAGACGGGTTGTAGTATCAGGGGATAAGATGGTTCCATTGTTAGAGGTTACTGTGAAGTGCAGTTGAGGTGTCTGTGAGTAGGAGAAAAAAAGCAATAATTTAGTTTTCTTGAGGTTGAGAAGAAGGCAGTGTTTTGTGAACCAGTTTTCAACACTGTTAAATACTGTTTGGGTGAGGCACTGGAGAGAGGTTATGGACTTGGCTGAGCAAATTAAGGTGGAGTCATCTGCATACTGTATGCAGGTGGCTTGAGAAATACTAGTATGTAGGTCATTAATAAATAAGGAAAATAGAAGTGGCCCTAAGATAGAACCTTGTGGTACTCCAATGTTTACAGGGAGGGATGAAGAAATATTCTTATTCCAGAGAACTGCTTGCTGTCTATTTTCTAAATAGGATTCAAACCATTGTAATACTTGTGGGTCTAGTGAATGGGCTTTTAGAGTGTCAATAAGTATGAGATGGTCCACCATATCAAAAGCTTTAGAAAGATCAATAAATAGAGCAGAAGAAAAGGTGTTATTGGTACGGTTTTTGTTTATAGAATCAGAGAAGGATAGCAGGGCAGTTGTTGTGCTATGGTAAGGCCTAAAGCCATGTTGGCAATCTGCAAGTAGATTATTTTGTAGTAGGTGGTCAAGCAGTTGTCTGTGTATACATTTCTCCATTATTTTAGCTAATGGAGAGAGTAAGGCAATAGGCCGATAGTTGGAGAGCTCAATTGATGAGCCACCTTTGTGTAAAGGGATTATATGGGAGATCTTCCATAGAGAGGGGATTTGGCTTTCTGAAATTGTTCTATTTATAAGTATGGAGATAGGGTAGGCAATGGCTTTAGCTGCAATTTGCAGGTATTCAGCCGGCAGACAGTCAGCAGAAGGGGTGCATGGCTTGAGCTTTTGAAGGAGGTTGCAAATGAGGGATGTAGGTACAGGATGTATATGGAAGGTAGGTGAGGGGGTATTAGGTGTTATTAATGGGAGAGTGGAAGTGGATGGTAATGTGTTAGATAGGGATAGAATAGCTTCAGTAAAATAGTTGTTAAAGGCACCAGGAATCTGGTTAGAGTTATTATGGTTGAAACCTATAGGGTCAGGAGTTTTAGAGTGTCCTGGTTGAAGAAGTTTGTTAATGCCAGACCAGAATTTTTGAGGATGTTGTTGGTGAGTTTGTTGTAGGTGTAGGTAATAGTCTTTTTTGTCTTTAAGAATGTCCTTCTTGGTGGCATTTCTTAATTGTTTAAAGTAGAGGTGATCTGTTGGATTTCTGGAGGTTTGCCATTTAGCCCAAATTTTATTTCTGAGAAGGATCTTTTGCCTAGTTGCCTTTGTGAGCCAGGGGGCAGTTTTGGTTCTTATGCGGGAAGAGCGATAGGGGGCATGGTAGTCTAGTATTTGGAGAAATCTAGTATTAAAGTAGATTACTGCTTCATCAAGTTCAAGATGAAGCATAGGTGACCAGTCACATGCTTTCAGTTTGTTTTGGAAGTTCTCTGGGTTAAAGTATTTTTTGGAGCGGGAAGTTTTAAAAGTATTTATGTTGGGGCTATAAGTTTTTTGTTTGATTATATAAGTTAGCATGTGGTCACTGATATCATTTGGGAAAGTTCCTGGTTTATAAGAATCAAGATGACTATTTAGAAGGACCCAGTCTAGGATGGTTTCTTTGTTGTTTGGTTTATGGATTCTAGTAGGAGTGGTCATTATTTGTGTGAATCCATATAGATTTATATGGTTGGTAGGATTGGGAGAATTACAGGTTGTCCAGTCTATGTTAAAGTCACCTAAGACAATAGTTTCTTGGGGTAGGTGTGAAGAGAGGTAACTAAGTATGTTTTCAAGAGTATTGATGTTATTTCCAGGGGGAAGATAAGTGCAAATTAGATAGATAGATTTGGAGTTATTGATTTGTAGTTTTGCAGTGAGGGTTTCTGAGTTGGGAGCTGAGGGAAGTAGCAAATTGAAGGGTGAAAGTTGGAGTTCAGATTTATACAAAATGGCTACTCCACCACCCTTTTTGGCTTTGCGTCATATCTTAGGATGTTATATCCTGGAGGGGTCATTTCCTGGTCAAGAGTAGAGGGCTTTAGCCATGTTTTTGAAATACAGAAAATATCAAATGAGTGAACATCTAACAGTGCATGTAGGTGGGAAATTTTATTGTTAATGCTACGGATGTTTAGGTGAGATATCAGGAGGGAATTAGATGGTCTATGTGGTATAGAGATATGTGAAGTAGGTAGGTTGAGAGGCTTTATGGTAGTGTCAGTATTGGGGCCTGGATTGGGATGAATGTCACCATCTAGTAGTGGGTGTGGTAGAGGATAGTTTATAAACTTTTGGATTTTGTAGTAATAATTTGTGTTTTTTTTTATAAGGATGTAAGTAATATGAGTAGATCTATGGAACTTTGGAAGTATATAGATGGAGGTGGAGGTTATGTTACTATGGTTGAGAGGGTTATTAAGAGAGATTGAAAGAGTTCCATGGAGGGGGTGGAGATGTTCATGAAGGGAAAAATGTTCAAAGGAGGTTAATGAGTAAGGTATTGTAAGAGAAGCAAGAATTGTAGTTAAAAGTAGTATACATGGGTAGAAAGATTTATGTGTTGGGTCCATTTAGAGGTATAGATATATAGTTTGAATAAGAAGGTTGGAGGAGTGAAGTACGTAAGGGAAAACGAGGGAGAAGGAGAAAGAGTAGTGTGGGGTAGAGTAGGTGGAAGGATAAGGGTACTGTTAATTGAAGTAAAATGGGTTTAATAGATTAGCTGATAATGTCAGTAGTATTGGGTAAGCTTAGAAAGAAGTTAGGGTTTGTCTTAAGTTAAGGTAATTAACTAATTAAGGTGTAACTGAGGTGAGGGAGGGGGTATGAGTAAAAGTAGGTAGTGATTGGTTGAGGAAGGTAAGGGGTGTGGCTATAGAAGTATAAGGGTAGGAGCACTGGGGGTGGGTGGGAATTGGGGGTAGGGTAGTGGAGTGGAGTGAGCCCGTAGGGCGAACGGAGTGGGTAGAACAAGAAAGCGATTAAAGGCAGCAAAAAAACAATCAGAGAGCTGTTGAGAGCTGCAGGTATGAAGAATAGGTAAGTGGGAGGAAAAGCAGGGAAGGGAATGAAAGTAGAAGTAGAAGTGCAGTAGCAGTGAGAAGTAGAAGTAAAAATATGAGGAGAACAAGGATGGCCAAAGGAGGGAGCAAGGTTTACTTAAGGGTGCTCAGGGCAACACTGTATCTAGGTGTAATAAAGGGAGAACGAAGAAGAAAGTATAAGGAGATGTCCTAGTTTAGGGTGCCATCTAGTGGGCAAAGAGGGATAATGCAGTAGTGGTGAGCAAGTAGATATAGGAGATAACAGGATTTGCGAAGGATCCTGGAGGTAGGAAGGTGCAGGAGACTAGACAGAGGAAACAGAGTAAATAGAAGCAAGACACAATCCAAGGAGAGGGAAGGAGTAAGACTAGAAAGTGATGTGTAAGGGAGTAAGGCTGCTAGGTGGTTTGACCCTGTCGTGTAGTTACATACAAACAGTAGGGATAAGTAAGTGTACAGTTTTACTGCTAATTAATACAAACATGTACTTGCTTGCCTCCTGGAGAACAGGGTTACTAAGTAGGATGGCAAGTTCTTTGTTATAGATGAGTTAGGAGAATTTGTTTGCTGGGGGTCCTTCCACCGGGTAGGTAGACTTTTAACAATTCAACTGAGAGGTAGTAGTTTCAAACTTGCTTGCCTCCTGGAGAACAGGGTTACTAAGTAGGATGGCAAGTTCTTTGTTATAGATGAGTTAGGAGGATTTTTTGCTGGGGTTCTTCCACCGGGTAGGTAGACTTTTAACAATTCAACTGAGAGGTAGTAGTTTCAAACTTGCTTGTCTCCTGGAGAACAGGGTTACTAAGTAGGATGGCAAGTTCTTTGTTATAGATGAGTTAGGAGAATTTGCTTGCTGGGGGTCCTTCCACCGGGTAGGTAGACTTTTAACAATTCAACTGAGAGGTAGTAGTTTCAAACAGAGTATAAAATGATGCTAGGCCAAAACACACACAGCAGCCGGGGAGAAATCCAAGGTATTAAAGATGTCCAAACTGTATGATATGAAGCGGCACTGCTTACATTTTCCACACTTGTAGGTGCCAAAAGAGTTCTGTGTGCTCTATGGTCTTCTTTGCTGGCCTTCTAACAAGGATTTTAAATTCTGACTACTTTTATAAGTGAAAGAAAGACCTGGACTCAGAATCTTTGATAAATCCGCACTACCCAGAATGATCTTCCAGTTTTCTTTTATATCTTGGATGAGATACATGCCACTGGTAATTGGTAGTGGGAAAGCTCTACTGTATTTAGTCAGGGAATTGTTGGAGTTAGTAGACACTGTTTCCTTATCAGAATCAGTTTTAGACTGAAGTCTTCTCAAACTTCGTCTAGGTTTATTCAACCTTAATGAATACACATCTGCAATGATGTTATTTAGCCAATCCAACTCATAATGTTTTTGGATGAACAGTGTTTTAAAAAAACAACCTCTTCTTTGAAGATAATCTCCTCACTGGTGAGCCTGCTAAGTCTTATAAATTGCCCTTTTACAACCCCTTTCTTCATGTGGTAGGGGTGTAAACTTCTTTTGTGCAGATATTGGATAAAGATTTTGCTTGTAAACTCAGTGGTATCTCCTTCTAGTGATATCAAAACCATTTCTTTTTTTTTTTTTGGACCATCTCCTCAATTTGGTTGTTGAAAGGTCAGAAAAAAATATTATTGGCACTTACTTGAACTGCTAAGTGAAATTCAAGGTATCAATAATGACTATATCCTTGCATCCTTTGACAGAGAATCCTTGTACACTTGCATTCAATCTATAAGACTCAGCAGGCTCAATAAAAGTTTCGCCAATATACAACTTTGGGAAAGGAGTAGCCCAGTAATCTCCATGGCGCGACCTAAAACTGCATAATGCTGTAGGGTGATAAACTAGTTAGGTAGGAGATCTAATCCCAGACAGGGCAACTGTGTGTGTGTGTCTCTCTCTGTCTGTTTAGGGAGCGATGTTTTTAGGCTAGCCACACTCACTACAATTCAAATGTCCTACTTTGGTAAGGCTGCTGATGTCATTCACTTTGAAATACACATTTGGGAAAAGCATAGCCCAGCAATCTCTGTGGCACTTCTTATAACTGTGTAATATTGTAGTGTGATAAACTAATTAAGTAGGAGTTCTAATCCCAGACATGGCAACTGTGTGTGTGTGTGTGTGTGTGTGTGTGTGTGTGTGTGTGTGTGTGTGTGTGTGTGTGTGTGTGTGTGTGTCTGTCTGTCTGTACAGGGAGCAATGCTTTTTAGGCCAGTCACACTCACTACAATTCAAATGCGCTACTTTGGCAAGGCTGCTGATGTCATTCACTTTGAAATACACCTTTGGGAAAGGAGTAGCACATTAATCCCCGTGGTGCATCCTATAACTGCGTAATGCTGTAGTGTAATAAACTAGTTAGGTAGGGTAGGAGTTCCAATCCCAGACATGGTAACTGTGTGTGTGTATGTATCTGTCTGTGTAGGAAGCAATGCTTTTACGGCTGGTCACACTCACTACAATGCAAATGCCCTGCTTTGGCAAGGCTGGTAATGTCATTCACTTTGAAATACACCTTTGGGAAAAGAGTAGTCCAGTAACTCTCCATGACACGTCCAATAACTGTGTAATGCTGTAGTATGATAAACTAGTTAGGTAGGAGTTCTAATCCCAAACATGGCAAGTGTGTGTGTGTCTGTGTAGGGAGCAAGGCTTTTTAGGCTAGACACACTCACAATAATTCAAATGTCCTACTTTGGTAAGGCTGCTGATGTCATTCATTTTGAAATACACCTTTGGAAAAAGAGTAGCCCAGTAATCTCCATGGTGCACCCTATATCAGTGTAATGTTATAGTGTGATACAGTAGTTTGGTAAGGGTTCTATTCCCACCCATTGAAAGTGTGGATATTTGTGTGTGTGTTTGTCTGTGTAGGGAACAATGCTTTTTAGGCGAGTCACACTCACTACAATTCAAATGCCCTACTTTGGCAAGCCTGCTGATGTCATTCACTGTGAAATACACCTTTGAGAAAGGAGTAGCCCAGTTATCTCCATGGTGTGCCCTATAACAGTGTAATGCTGTAGTGTAATATAGTACTTGGGTAGGGGTTCTTTTCCCACACATGGCAAGTGTGGATGTTTGTGTGTGTGTGTTGCTTTGTCTGTGTAGGATGCAATGCTTCTGTGGCCATTCACAGTCACTACAGCCTCAATTGACCTTCTTTGGTAAGCCTGCTGATGTCATTCCCAGTGAAATACACCTTTGGAGAAGGAGTACTCCAGTAATTTCTGTGGCATGTCCTATAACTGTGTAATGCTGTAGTGTGATAAGCTAGTTAGGTAAGAATTGTAATCCCAGACATGGCAAGTGTGTGTGTGTCTCTGTCTGTGTAGGGAGCAATGTTTTTTAGGCTAGTCACACTCACTATAATTCAAATGTCCTACTTTGGCAAGGCTGCTGATGTCATTCACTTTGAAACACACCTTTGGGAAATGAGTAGCACGGTAATCTCTGTGGTGTGCCCTATAACAGCGTAATTCTGTAGTGTGATATAGTAGTTTGGTAGGGGTTCTATTCCCACCCATGGCAAGTGTGGATGTTTGTGTGTGTCTTTCTTTGTCTGTGTAGGGAGCAATGCTTTTTAGGCTAGTCACATTCACTACAATTCAAATGCCCTACTTTGGCAAGCCTGCAGATGTCATTCACTGTGAAATACACCTTTGGGAAAGGAGGATCCCAGTTATCTCTGTGGTGCATCCTATAACAGCGTAATGCTGTAGTATGATATAGTACTTCGGTAGGGGTTCTACTGCCACACATGGTAAGTGTGGATGTTTGTGAGTGTGTTTCTTTGTCATGTAGGATGCAATGCTTTAGGGGTCATTCACATTCGGTACAACCTCAACTGACCTTCTTTGGCAAGCCTGCTGTCATTCCCAGTGAAATATACCTTTGGGGAAGGAGTATTCCAGTAATTTCCATGGCACGTCCTATAACTGTGTAATGCTGTAGTGTAATAAACTAGTTAGGTAGGAGTTCTAATCCCAGACATGGCAAGTGTGTGTGTGTCTGTATTTGTCATTCGTATCCTGTGTGGAGGTGGCTGTGATTGTGTAACAACTGGACTCATTGTGGAGTGGATTTTGCAAATTTATTATATGGTGGCCCTATTATATGTCACAATGTCCACCTTACAAGGATAACAGATGTGAAATAGGTGAGAGGCTGGGGTGCCAATCCATACCCCTACATGTGACATCAAAGCCTGGTGAACAAAGTTAGTAACCCTTGTATTACCCAGAGAACACTCTCAACCCATGTCTCATACACAAACACACTTGCCTAAGCAGCAACCACTATGTTGGTAGTACTCTGCATACTGCCCACAGTTAGTAACCATGGTTTGATTGCAGTGGACTACAGAGGGCATGGCACCCTGTCCATCAGTACAATAGGCACATACATGCAGACAGTGTGCCTTCCGTATGTTCCCCACTAGATGCCTGCAACACCTGTGGTGCCATCAAATGTGACCCACAAAGGACATACCATGCCTTAAACACATGCCCTGTATGGACAGATGCCACTGACACCAGGGAATATCTGTATCATGCTGTCAATATAGGTGCAGGGTCAACCTGCTGTCCATTACCAGTTCCCGCCACATGAGGCCAGGACTGCTGATGACAATCTGTGTACACAACATGGGCCAGACACCCCAGGTACAGTTCCATATGCCACTGTACATGCATGTGGGATTTTTGCACATCCCAGATGGCGTTATGTCATGGACTAAAGAACACATACATGGCAAGCATTGCACAGCAATGGCCACACACAATAATTACTCAGGTGACTAGATGGTGAATACAATACCCATCTGTGTGGGTCAATCCGGACACTACACCCCTGAGCCAGACTACAGACCATTGTCATGTGGCCTGATGCCAAGGTATGTCCTTCACCTAGCCTTGTATAGCCTTCTGGCACAGTCAAGAACTACACGCCCGTGAAGCAATGCACACATGCATGTCAGTACTGGCACCCTGTGTCTGTGTGTGTGGTGTATGATGCTTTTGACCACACTCACACTCACTACAACTCCCATTGGCATTCAGAAGCATGCTGTCTGATGTCAGACACCTTCACATACCTTTTTCCCATAGAACCTCTCGATAACCCCTGTAGTGCATGTGATATCTGCACATTACTGTACTGTGGCAAACTAACTAGTTAGGAAGTGTATGCCTGACTGTGCCAAGTGTGACAATGTGTGTGTGTGTGAGTCCCTGAGAGAGTGTGGATGTGTTGACGCTGTTCATATGGACAGGCATGTGTACTACACCTACTGTATCGCTACCATATCACTGTTGCAGATGTCACTCACCATCACATATAAGTTTGGTCAACTTATCAACATGTAAGCTATGTGGTGCATGCAATAACTGCAAAGACATGTGATAGCAATACATAGTCAGTTAGGGGTTTGAAATCCTGTACTGGTAGGTGTGTGACACAAACATGCTTAGGTTTTACTCTCTCACCCCCTCCCTGACTTACTTTGTCTCTGTCTCCCTCACTCCCTCTCTGGTGGATGTGGAGAACTACACCTGCTTTGCTTAGGCAGCAGCTTGTGTTTTGTAAGTGATGCTCAAGATCAGCTGATGGCCTCTGCATGAATTGCAGCCCTCCTCTAGCTAATTGCATGTGGAACAGCTGTGTTAACATTCCCATAGCCAATTGCATGGAAACACACTCCAGTATCTAGGAACATCATGTTGGTGTTGGGCCTTTTCATTCATTGTGAGCAGGACCTAGATCTGGTGTTTGGCAAATAGTATCACAGATGGATTTGGGATTTACCTCTAACAACATACACTGTGGAAACAGGCCAACACACAGAAGGGGGATGTGCCTGACATAACTACAGAATGTTAAGTATTGCTATTCTGCATTTGGAGTAATGTCGGTTTAACAGGATGTGTGTGGATATGGCTGAGCTACATGTTTTAATACCTGTCATGACAGTGCTATGTTTTTGAGGAAACCCCCATCTGTAGGGTCATCTGCAGACTGGGCAGTATGTGGTGCCTTTTGTTTCTTGTGTTACTCACAGAACACCTATCTGAGAACTGCAGAAGCATAGTCTGAGGACTGCAGTCAGCACATGGTGACAGCCATGAGAGTTACTGACTTCATATCCCTCATAGGACATATGTCACAATAAACCCTGTTACAACAGTAAATGTATGAGGTTATCACAGCAACATGTCAATACTGGTCCTGTGTTTCTGCTTTCAACCACAACTCTGTCAACCTTTGTACATATGTCATGCAGTAAGAGGTGCATATGCTCTGTACACCATTATTTATTGACATCATATCTGATAACAAGCCAGTGAGATATCAGACTGCAACACGTTACATATAGTAGGGGTTATATTTGAGGACAAAACCTGGGCATTCTGTGGTTGTGTGTAGAGTACTGAGGTCTGTGTATTTATGGTGATTGTTGACAGTGTGTGTATTGCGAATGTGTACCTTGGCCTGTTTACAGACTGTGGTAAATGTCATTGTTCTTGGTCCTGTTCTATCTGATGTTATATGCTGCTCCAGTGTATGGTACCCTATCAGCTTACATGTTTATAGGGCCAAACACACACATGTCCCATACCACAGACAGGCATCGGACCAGACTGTGTAGTGGCCCAGTATATGGAGGGTTAGTGTGTGAGTGGCACATATGAGAATGGTGTAGCTCAGACAGTCCATATGCTGTAATATTAAGCTAGCTTACCATATATGGCTGTGTTTACATTGGTTGTGGGTATGCATTTTCATACAGGTGTCTGTTATTCTGTGCTGTAACATGCCTGTAGAGTCTGCTATATTTGCAGGTACATGTGTATTCCCCCATACGAAATGTAGGCCAGTGTTGTGGCAGTCTGCATGTAGTTTGCACAGTGCTCTGTTACATGCCTAGCAGCTTAGTGTACTTACCCAGTGTGATGTTATGTCCAGATATTTGCCAGATGTACTGCTGCCGGGCCACCATAACTGTCATGTATTTCTGTCAAAGCAGTGGGATGCTGTACAGATGTATATCACTAACTAGTGGGTAGTATGTGGCTATGTGACCTATGCACCACCGGTTATTATGTAACAGGACAGACAGGAGTGTGTGAATACATAACCTATATGGGCATACGTATTCCAGTATTTACGTGATATACCCAACTACATGGCTGTTAACATCCATATTGTCAGGCTTGGGCCACATGTCTTGCACTAAGGGATTTTGTGTATACCTCTGGACTGACCAGAATGTGTCAGACTGTCCACATTTATTGGCCATATCCCTGCTGTAGTCCACAGGATCATTACTGTGCTGCAGTCGTACTGTACTATGATGTCCTTAGGATGTCTGTCAGTAGTCAGTGGTGAACATGTTAAAAGCAGATGTGACCTCCCACACACAACATGTCTGTTAAGACAACCCCTATTACAGTAGCAACAGTCTACATATATACCTGCAATACATACCTGACATCCCCTTGCACTAAGAGGTTGGGACTATTGGGACTGAGGAAGGACTCCACTCCATGTTCTGTACATATGGTGAACATATATGTACATATAATTATCCATATATCTATATAGATATATACACATATACAGATCAACATACATATATATATATATATATATATATATATATATATATATATATATATAGCATCATCTTCTTTTGGCTGTTCCCGTTAGGGGTCGCCACAGCAGATCATCTGTTTATATTTCTTCTTGTCCTCTGCATCATGCTCTTTCACACCAACCGCCTGCATGTCCTCTCTCACCACATCCATAAACCTTATCTTAGGCTTTCCTCTTTTCCTCTTACCTGGCAGCTCCATCTTTAGCATCCTTTTCCCAATATACCCAACATCCCTCCTCAGCACATGTCCAAACCAACACAATCTTGCCTCTCTTGCTTTGTCTTCAAACTGTCCAACCTGAGCTGACCCTCTAATATACTGATTCCTAATCCTGTCCATCCTAGTCACACCCAGTGCAAATCTTAACATCTATAACTCTGCCACATCTAGTGCTGACTCCTGCCTTTTCGTCAATACTACCGTCTCCAACCAATATAACATAGCTGGTCTCACTACCCTCTTGTAGACCTTCCCTTTCACTCTTACTGGTACCCATCTGTCACAAAGCACTCCTGACACTCTTCTCCACCCATTCCACCTCTAATTTACACACATATATTCTGTTTTAGCCCTGCTGACCTTCATTCCTCTCCTCTCTAAAGCATATCTCCATCTCTCCAGGGTCTCCTCAACCTGGTCCCTACTCTCACTAGATATCACAATGTCATCTGCAAACATCATAGTCCACGGGGCCTCCTGTCTAATCGCATCTGTCAACCTGTCCATCCCCACTGCAAATAAGAAAGGGCTCAGAGCTGATCCTTGATGTAATCCCACCTCCACCTTAAATGTATCTGTCACTCCCACCGCAGTCCTCACCAATGTCACACTACCCTTGTACATATCCTGTATCACTTTTACATACTTTTCTGCCACTCCCGACTTCCTCATACAATACCACAACTCCTCTCTAGGCACCCTGTCATATGCTTTCTCTAAGTCCACAAAGACACAATGCAACTCCTTCTGACCTTCTCTGTATTTCTCCAACAACATTCTCAGAGCAAATATTGCATCTGTAGTGCTCTTACCTGGCATGAAACCATACTGATGATCTCTAATCATCACCTCCCTTTTTAACATAGCTTCCACTACTCTTTCCCATAACTTCAAGCTGTGACTGATCAGTTTTATCCCACTGTAGTTACTACAGCTCTCCACATCACCCTTATTCTTAAAGATAGGTACCAAAACACTTTTTCTCCACTCCTCAGGCATCCTCTGACTTTCCAAAATTTCATTAAACAATCTGGTTAAAAATTCCACTGCCATTTCTCCTAAGCACCTCCATGCTTCCACTGGTATGTCATCTGGGCCAACAGCCTTTCAATTCTTCATCCTCTTCATAGCTGTCCTTACTTCTTCCTTGCGAATCTGCTTCACTTCCTGATTCACTATCCCCACATCATCCAACCTTCTCTCTCTCTCATTCTCTTCATTCATCTGCCCTTCAAAGTACTCTTTCCATCTACTCAACACACTCTCCTCACTTGTGAGTACGTTTCCCTCACTGTCCTTTATCACCCTTACCTGCTGCACATCTTTCCCAGTTCTGTCCCACTGTCTAGCCAATCGGTAATCATCACCTCCCTTTTTAACATAGCTTCCACTACTCTTTCCCATAACTTCAAGCTGTGACTGATCAGTTTTATCCCACTGTAGTTACTACAGCTCTCCACATCACCCTTATTCTTAAAGATAGGTACCAAAACACTTTTTCTCCACTCCTCAGGCATCCTCTGACTTTCCAAAATTTCATTAAACAATCTGGTTAAAAATTCCACTGCCATTTCTCCTAAGCACCTCCATGCTTCCACTGGTATGTCATCTGGGCCAACAGATTTTCAATTCTTCATCCTCTTCATAGCTGTCCTTACTTCTTCCTTGCGAATCTGCTTCACTTCCTGATTCACTATCCCCACATCATCCAACCTTCTCTCTCTCATTCTCTTCATTCATCAGCCCTTCAAAGTACTCTTTCCATCTACTCAACACACTCTCCTCACTTGTGAGTACGTTTCCCTCACTGTCCTTTATCACCCTTACCTGCTGCACATCTTTCCCAGTTCTGTCCCACTGTCTAGCCAATCGGTACAGGTCCTTTTCTCCCTCTTTAGTGTCCAATCTCTCATACAACTCTCTATATGCCTTATCCTTAGCCTTTGCCACCTCTCTCTTTGCCATGCGCCTCATCTCGTTATACTCATGTCTACTTTCTTCATCTCTTTGACAATCCCACTTCTTCTTCGCCAGCCTCTTCCTCTGTATAATCTCCTGTACTTCCTCATTCCACCACCATGTCTCCTTGTCCTCCTTTCTCTGTCCAGATGTCACACCAAGCACCTTCCTAGCAGTCTCCCTTACTAGCTCGGCTGTAGTTACCCATATATATACATTTTACATATACATATAAACACTCAAATATATACATATACACAGCAATATATGTCTACACATATACAGATATAGATACATATGAACGGGTCTACCTGAGATGGTCGACAAGCTATTTGATCGACACTCATTTGGTCGACAATTCATTTGGTCAACAGGCAGATTTTCCCCCCTCCCCAATGTTGTGCGACCCTGGAGTTGATATATATAGTTAGTGGGGGGTGTGGGGGGCACAGCACCCCACATTGGGGGGTGTGGGGGGCATAAAACTGCTTGTCGACCAAATGAACTGTCGACCAAATGAGTGTCGATCATATGGCCTGTCGACCATGTGATAGGGATCCATATGAACATATACTTATGGATATCTACATATATATTGACAGTAATACGTATATCAGAATAGATATGTATGCACATATAGTTATAGATATCTACACATATATCTACATAAATAGGCATATCTGTACACATAGGATGTGCATACATATATAGCTATATATACATATATATATATATATATATATATATATATATATATATATATATATATATATATGTATATACAAAGAGATCTTCACATGGCCATATATATGAGGCACTATACAGATGTGTATACAGACATATGTATGAATATACATGTGTATGTACATGTAGACATATATCAACATATGTATATGTATATATCCATATTCCTGTCATGTGTAAACATCACAGTTGTATATACCTTCCAAGATGTATCTCACCGTATGTATCTGATATGTGTACATTATGACTAAACAACATATGTGATGCAACAGTCATATTAATAACAAGTATTACAAAATTTTAACCAGTTCACACCACCCAGTCTAATGACATCTGTAATAAGTGTATGTAATGCCATATACAATGCATGCACCTATGTGCTGTCATTATAGTAGCAAGGGGTGTGAGTGTCATGTCTGGGACACACAAGTATATGAGGCCTGTACAGCACTGTTATCCATGTGAATGTGTTACATACAGGGGTAGTAGCCCTGGGTACATGATGTCACTGGCATGTAGTGTATCATGGCAGTACTACTGTTGACAATGCTTTCCCAGGCAAGAGTAGAGTGCTAATGTAGTACTGACAACAAACAACACTATGACAACACTATTTCACATATGGGCATGTGTTCTGGCCTCTGGCCTCCACCTACATACCAGGCTTTGTCCATATGACATGCTGTCAGGGGGTGTTATGTAGTGGCCTGTGAGTATGTCATGCTGCCATTCCTGCCATCATTCCACTGCTGTTGTGGCCCCCACACATATTGTGGGGTTGGGTCCATATATGTGTGAGCTTCACATACACAATACATGCATGCCCTTATGCAGTCCAGAGGCCAGTATATGTAACAGTGGTATATGGCCCTGTATGTCGGTCTATGGGGGGGGTGCGCCATAACTAACCTAGGCTGTTACAACATGGGAGGGGTATCAGGGGTAAGCTGCCTTAAGGTATCTGGATGTACATTACCATACAATTCACCTTGGGTAAATGCAGGCCTACCGCTTCCTGCCATACAGACTGTTCTGTTTGTCAGTGTGATTGTGATGGTTTCAGTTATGCCTTGTTATGTAACAGACACATCCCATTGTGCCAATTGAGGTATTTACCACCTAGGGATTGTGTACAGAGTGTAGATAGAGGCTGCTGGACTATACATCTGCATTACTTACTGTTGATTGATTGTTATCCTGTAGCCCAGTTTGTCTTTACTGTTGTACTACTTGAAGGCCTTGGCCTGGACAACAACATATGTAATCCTTTCCAGTATACTGCATTAAGTTATCTGTTTGACAGTTGCATTAGTCTGTTTATATGTATTTCAGAGTATAAACAGCTATATGACATGGCATATATAACTGCAATAGTACACAAATAAAGCTTTCCCATATATGCAAACCTGTCTGTTGGGGTTCTATCCTTTGACCTCTCTGTAAATATATGTTGCAGGTAGCAATTGTCATTTGTATGGGTGGCTCATAGAGTGTCCAGTTGGTAAGGTGGCAACTGTAGGCATAGTGGCGGTTCTGTATTGTGTGCACCCTCTAGAGATGTATCTTCCTATACATATCTGTGTGTGTGTGTGTGTGTGTGTGTGTGTGTGTGTGTGTGTGTGTGTGTGTGTGTGTGTGTGTGTGTGTGTATCTGCATATATGTATCTGTGTATATGTATCTAAGGAATGTTGATTACTTCCACATTGTACATTCCCCTATGGTAGCCAGACTGTACTGAATGATATATTACTGATACCAGCCTGACATCATACAGGTGGGATGGAGTACTGTACACATCTTGTGCCCATGTTGTGGCAGGTTCTGGGTATGGGATTTGCAACAGTTGGCATTGTATTGCAGGGCAGATGTGTTTGGCTGTGGGGAGGAATACCTATATGTACAAGACATATGCTGCTTGGAGCCCCTCACCCCCATTAACGGTGCATGTGGTCATATATGTTTTTGTTATGCTCTCTTTTATATCTATAGATATATGTCTGTATATACATATATAGATATATATTTATGCTTACACACACACACACACACACATATATATATATATATATATATATATATATATACATATCTATAGATGTATGCACATGTATATATATATATATATATATATATATATATATATATATATATATATATATATATATATATATATAGATATGTATATATCTATTTAGATATAAATATATATACACACACACACATATACATCTACATGTATAAATACATTTCCTGTACTGTTGAATGACTGTGCTGGATGATATGTTTGTGAAAACATCAGGGTTATGTATAACTGACATGGCTTAGTGGTAAATCACTTTGGCTATAATGTGCGGGGTCCTGAGTTTGAGCCTTGCAAAAACTGTTTATTTTGCTGCTGGGCAGAACAAGGGCTGTTGGATACAGAGTGATTAAGGCACTTTTAAGCAGTTGTAAGTGGGTTTGCATGGGTTTGCGTGGAGGTAAGCACTGCTAATTTCCGGTTACAGTTCTTATTCTGATTTAGCTCTTAAATTACTTAACCTGTGTAGGCATTGCTTACCCCCACGAAAACAGGCTTAAACCCACTTACTGCAGCTTAAAAGTGTTTACTCCTGCTTACCCCACGCTAATTTCTTTAAAAGAAAAGAAAAAAGGGTTGATAGGAAAGTAGTGAAAAAGGGATACAAAGAGGGAAAGACAGTAGGGAAAATAGCTAGGGATGTACATTAAGGGTGTAGGGAAGGTCCATAGCTGCCCATTTCTTCTACAGCAACAGCTGTGCATATACACTTTATTTGGAGGTAGATTTGAACACTCAAACCCCTGTGAGAGGGGTGAGGACAACAATAATATGTTGTGAAGCCAATTAGACCAGATTACATGTGTCCAGTGAACATGTGTGCAAAATGGACAGCTATGTATGGGGCGAGATTTTTTTTTTGGGCCGAGATTGCCCTTTTTTTTCAGGTGAGAGTAGGTTGTTGGGGAGGGATAGTAGGCATATTTGGGGAGGAAGGCTGGGTAAATTAACAGGCAAGACATACAAGACACATACAGGGGCAGTATATGACACATGTGAGGGATAAATACCTTGATGAGGAGGGGTGTTGGGAAATCAGAAGCCCAAGAGCTCCCTAGTGAAAACAGTAGGACTGAGGTCTCCACCCATGGGCAGTCACCACTGCACCTTCACAGCCCCGAAGGTGGCTGTGCTGGGGGCTAAGTCAGAGAGCCAGGCTGACTCTCTAGTCATGACACGTGGTCCTCGAGCTGGAGTAGCAGATCTCCAAACTGCTGATTGAGCTCACTAGGCACCACAACCCGGACTTAGCGACAGGTGACAGGTAACAGGTTCCTGTCTGCACCTGCTCCCAGGGGGGGAGAGCCCCATCCCCTGAGGCAGTTCCACCCGAAGGTGGTGCAGGACCAACAGATCTCGAAGTCCGGGTTGGGCCCCAGACATGCTGGTGCCCGATGGCACGGCCAGCTGAGGTGGAACAGGTGGGTCCACTGGGACCTGCATTCCCATACATGCTATGGTGTTTATGTTTTATCAACATATGTGGGTTAGTAATAGTCAACACATTCCAGGATTAGGTATAACATCATGCATAGATATTCCCATTAACCCAGACACCAGATATGGAACAGATGAATAGCAAACAGAACACATGCATATATGGGACCACAGTGGTAATTACAACAGTATGCAGGTACATTGATGACATCATGCTACCAATGTGGGAGTATTTCAACATAGCACATGCATAGAACCAGATTTAAATAATTATCAAACAATGGGACATATGTCCCAACATTACAGTTAAGTCACACATACCAATTGCGTTGGGTATTTAGTTTATTGTTGCAGATATGGTGGGGGGGAGAAAGATGTCAATTAACAACTAGTATATTCCTGTAGTTTGCATTACTTTCCTAGTCAGTGCTGTTATCTGTACCTTACAAGTATTACTACACTACCCTATTGCCTTACTTTGGACAGTGGTATGGCTGTCTTCAACTATATACATGAAATGGTTTTACCTGCAGTATACGCCTCTTACCTGGTATACCTGTGGAAGAATTGTTTGTTAACACTAACTGTTTCTACTCATACTCCCAGATTCCAGGTTGATGTTATGCACATACCTGTCCATCTCTTTTTGCAGAAACTCTGGCCATGTCTTGACCACATTTAGGTGAACCGGGGCATATTTAGACTCTTGCCCTCTTAAACCTTGAGTGACTTACAATACTCTTATACAGGATTTCCTAGACAGTTATATTATGTAGCACAGTGTGGGTGACAGTGATGAGTGATACCTTATTATTCAGAGCAACTGCAACACTCACAATGCCATACAATAACAGAGTAAACAGTACCAGTACAGGGTATCATTCTTTCATTTCTAGGCACAGTGTTCATATCTGACGGACCTGTGGGAGCAATGTTTGTTAGCACTACCTGAATGTTACCACACAAAGTACCAGATTCCACATAAGTATTATGCACATACATCTCACTCTTTTACTGTACACACTCTGGTCACAGCTTGACAACAAGGGAGTGTACATGGGACATACTTGGCTTATTACTCTCATAACAGTATGGGGAGTTGCTAAAGTGACAGGTTTGTTCTTATAGATGTGTGACAATAAGTTGCATTTCTTGTTTGCTGCCTATACATCTGGGATCATCTCACTGATTTCCCAGGGGGACAGAGTGACAGGCAGCAGGTATGGGCCAATTTACTGGACATTCTGGACATATCTGTACAGTTGTGGGGTATGATTCTGTATGAAGACTACTACCACTCCCAGGATTTGGACCATGGCTGTGTGTGCTAAAATACAACAGTTCACATCTCAGTTGGTGTGCTATTTGGATTTTGTTGTCTGTCTTTTCACTGTTTTCTGCCTATGTCTCTCTCAGTTATACTACATGACCTCTGGGGATTACACCAGTCATGTACAGACATTCCTACACATTTTATTTATGTTGCACAGTGTGGGTAACAGTGCTTAATACAACAGTACTATTAAGTGATTGCAAACCTACATTACCATATGATACCAGAGTAAACACATGCAGTCCAGCAGTTAGACCTTTATTGTCAGGCCATTATACTTTTATTTACATGCAACCTCTATGAGACTCTTCCTGCCATATTCACTGGTGTATACAGTACTTGCCTTAAACACTACAGGTTTTATACAGGTAATTAACTTACTAATACTTTTAGATTTATTTCCTATGAAAGTACATGCAAGAGTATTACTAACCTGCCTCGCATCGCAACCTCTCCAAGCGAGATCCATGGGCCTCCTGGTTCGCAGCCCACTCACTTGCTGCTGTGAAGGACATAAGAGGAATATTTAGCCATACTTATCCATAATATACATGAGCTGGTAATTATTAAACAGTTAGTGGAGTGATACTTACACACAGCTGGGACCTCCCCTGTCGCCCTAGCCTCTTGGATCCACTGATCCAAGAGATCCCCCTTTTGCCGCTTTAGGTCGGCATAGTGATGCCTGACCTGCTCACCAGTTTGGGTTATGCCAGTGGCACTGGTGAGGTCATGGGTGAGATGGTCCAAGGCTTCCGCTTTATATTGGGAACCCTTGTACTGGCCCTGCAGCAGTCTCTGCTCATGGTCTTTGACAAGGAGTCCTGCCATGACTCTGGACTCCTGGATGCCCCAGCGCTGCACCCGAAAGCGCACACCCTCTCCCATTTCAGACATATTACCTGCAAGGGGAAGCTACAACCAGTTATGAAATGTATTCCTGCCTGTTGGGTTTAAATAGGGTCAATTTCTTGCAATTTGCCATGATTGGATGGTTTGGAAAAGGCTAAGCTATGGGCAAACCTGCTTACCTAAGGTTGGCATTGTTTAAAGGGGTATATCAATGGGCAAATTGAGTTAGCTGGCCTACACATTGCTTACACCTACTAAGCTGGGCTATGCAATGCTTAGCATTGCTTAATATTTAATTTGCATTATATTTGCTTTTTGGCATTGATTTATTATTCATTACATGTTATATATGTGTCTGGTATCCATGATTCATGTTTACGTACACTGTATGGGGTCTTTGTGTTTATTAGGGGACTTCAACACTTTATTACAATTACACCTCACATCTGGGCTTACTGCAGTACTCCGGTTCACATAATTATGTTATGTAGTAGGTTATACAACATAACACTGCATATAGATTCCTTTCACATGTT
Source organism: Protopterus annectens (assembly GCF_019279795.1). Lineage (NCBI taxonomy): Eukaryota > Metazoa > Chordata > Ceratodontiformes > Protopteridae > Protopterus > Protopterus annectens. Next base: position 10,513,466 of record NC_056726.1, read on the forward strand.
CAGTTTGATTTTTCTATAGTGAGCATTTGTTTGCTGATACCTCAATCTTATTTACTGCTGTGATGGCTTAGTGGTTAACTACTGTGACTATAGTGTACAGGGCCCTGGGTTCAAGATCTGCAAAGGCTGTTTATTTTGTTTCTGGCCAGAACAGTGGCTGTTGTATTCAGAATGATTAAGGCACTTTTAAGCACTTGTAAGTGGGTTTGTGCGAGGGTAAGCTATGCTAACCTTTGGTTAAATATGCATACAGAGAGTTAGCTTCAATACTGGTTAACATGTGTGCACATTGCTTACCCCCACAAAAATGTGCTTAAACCCACTTACTAGTGCTTAAATATGCTTACTCCCATTTACTACTGCTTAATACTGCTTACACTTGTTTACTAGTGCTTACTCCCGCTTACCACTGCACTAATTTAGAGAGTAATGTCTAATGGTTCTTAGGAAGGTGGGGGATTTGGAAGCTGTATGGCATTATCATTCATTACACATTTTACCTTTCATTTGTATCCCTGATTCATGTGTACATATACTGTATGGGGCACATGTGATTATCTGTAGACTTTGCGACATTATGACACTGACACCTCACATTTGCATTTAATGCAATACTCCAGTTCACAAATATATGTTATTTAGTAGGTTATGCAACTAAAAATATTGGTCATAAAGTGATTTGACATGGAAAATGGTATGTGCTGCAGTGGGACTCAAACGGAGAATGATTGCTCGTAAGGCGAATGCTCTGCCCAGTACACTATTGCTGTACTGCTTCATTTGCATATATCTTGCTTTTTATCCTCTTCTGCCATTTAAGCTGCATTAACCGTAGCTAAGCGATGGGCAAACCCGCGCATCTGAGGTTAAATATTAATCTGTTTCATAAAAAAAATTTATATTTGTTGTTTTAACTATTGCTCTTGTACATGTGGGGGATGTTGCTGGGGGTATGCGTATACCTATGAACGGTCTTGGTCATTGTTTTGGGACTTGTCTGCTGTTCTTCACTGCAGGTGCATGTATATTCTAAGAGCTCTGCTCTCATACATGCCCCCTGCACTCTTACATGCTCTGTGTAAGATTAGGAGCTCAGGCAGCATGCCTCATTAATATGAATGGCACACCGCCATCCTGCTCCTAAACAGCCGCTTCCGTGCAGGACTAAGCTAGTCCTGCATGGAAGGTTAGTAAATCTGGGTGACTGTCTCTCTGGCTCCATTCAAAACTGTGGGATAACATCTTTATGGTTTAACTCATAAAGTAATTTAATTTCAAGAATATTTTGCAAAGTCAGGCGGATTAAGATTAACCTCTTCATTTCCAGTATGTGCTGTTATAATGTATACACTTAAACAGTTACAATAATGCATATACATCTCTTTTCCTTCTAGCAGGACACAATGTTGATACATTTTAACACATGCAAACCTCACAAATACATTTTCAGCACAAGCATCTGTACAGATCAGTTTGATATACAAATGACATATAATTATTTACTAAATTTCAGCTAGCTGTGCTGGCATATGTTACAAATCCACTGCCCTATTTCTCCTGGCATGGCTAGCAGTACCTCCTATCATCACACCTCTCCCCCCTTTGAAGTCTCAAGCTAGGTTTTTCAAGTTTCCGTTTATAAACATTGCCTGAGAGGAATGAGCCTATCTGGGAATACCTTACCCCATAACCTCTTTTGAGAGTCCATCTGCCTTGGCATTGCTAAGCCCAGTACAGTACTGCACTGTTATATCATATGCCTGCAACACTAGGCTACACCATAGTAACTTGGTATTTTGCTGGCTGGCTCCCTGTAGCCATAGATCCCCCACATATTCTTCCTGCCTCCTACTGCAAATACTTAGCACCAGGGCCTCCCTACCATGGTAAGGTTTCATCATGTTAACATGGTACCGTTTGTGCTCCTGCCTCTGGCCTATCAGTTCTACCATGTAGTTAACATCACTGACCTTCCTTACCACTTTGATGGGTCCCGCCTAAGCTGCCTGCAGCTTATTGTGTCTGGCAGGAATGAGAACCATCACCCGCTGCCCAACAGCATACTCTCCAGCTCGGGCATTCCTGTTATAGCAGACATTTTCCTGCTGTTGTGCTCCTGCCAGGTTCTCCTGGGCCAAGTCTATGAGCTCCCTGAGCCTTGTCCTGAGGCTTAGGACATATGGCACAACAGACTCCTTGTGGGACTCACTCTCACCCTTCCACTCATCACAAATCACATCTAAAAGTCTCTTCACCCTATGCCCATACAGCAACTCAAATGGTGAAAAAAGTACAGTTGTGTACCTACCATAAATGTAGATGTTCGAGTGTATTCACTGTTGCAGTCATTACACTTGGGTTAGCCTGCTGGCAGGTGGCCCGAGTTCCAAAGTCTTGGTCCGGCGTTGGTTGCTGTCAACTCTTCCCTGATGTCAGTGCACCAGGGGTATAAAAGTTGCAACCGACATCAGTTTCTTCAGTTTTTCTTGCCCCAGATGTCAGGTGCCCCCAGATATGAAGGCTGAAAAGATAAAAATATGCCAAATAACCATGCATATATTACTATAAACATTTCCTTCATCTAAAAGCAAATACACCACATAGGTTGTATAGAGTTGAGAAGTACAGAATAGTCCCAGCAAAGAGGGGGATGGTGGGTGGGTAACCAGGACTGCAACAGTGAATACACTCAAACATCTACATTTATCGTAGGTACACAACTGTACTATGTTCATCGTGTTTCACTGTTGCAGTCATTGCACTTGGGTAGAATCCCAAAGCTGAGGTTGGGTGGCTGGGTCTAGATTGGATTTGGCGAGGCCAACAAGCCCTGCAGAATTGCAGTGGCAAAGCCTGCTCTGGATTTGGAGTAGAGAGGTAGGTGGTAGTGCTTGGTAAAAATGTGCACTGAGCTCCAGGTTGCAGCTTCTAATATGTCTTTGGTTGGTACCCCTCTGAGGAAAGCTGCTGAACTGGCTGCTGCTCTGGTAGAATGAGGCCTAATGGCCTTAGGCACAGATTTGCCATGTTGTGCATAACAGAAGCGGATGCAGTGTCCTATCCATTTGGAGATTGTCTGCTTTGTAATAGGTTTTCCTTGTGATCCTGCAGCATATGCTACAAACAGTTGCTCAGTTTTTCTGAAAGCTTTTGTTTTGTCCAAGTAAAATCATAGCTGCCTGTGTATATCCAAAGCATGCAGAAGTCTTTCCCTTTATTCTGGGGATTTGGGTAGAAAGTAGGCAAATGAATGGTTTGGTTTAAGGCCACATTGGAGACCACTTTTGGCATGAATGTTGGGTTTGTCCTTAGAGAAACCCTGTCCTGGTGAAAAATGAGGAAAGGTTCCACAGCCATCAATGCCTGTAACTCTGAGACTCTTCTTGCTGAAGTTATTGCTAGGAGCAGAGCAGTTTTCCATGACAAGAATTTTAGATCAGCTGTGCTGGCTGGTTCTAATGGAGGCAGTGTAAGTTTTTCTAAAACAAAATTGAGGTCCCAAGTAGGTACTGGTGCTCTCCTAGGGGGTCTTATATTCTTTGCCCCTCTGAGGTACTGTTGTAGTAGAGGATGTGAAAAAATAGGAGGATCCATACTGTAATGAGCTGAAATGGCAGAGGCATGGATTTTAATAGATGAAAAAGATAGGCCTTTGTCCAACATCTCAGTCAGATATTGCAAAATCTGAGGCATATTAGGGACCAGTGGGTCGAGCCCTTGTGCCTGGTTCCAAGCACAGAATCTCTTCCATTTTTCTGCATAAGATTTCCTAGTGCTGGGTCTCCTGGCTTCCAGAATTACATCCATAACAGCTTTAGAGAGAGGTGCAGTCTGAGTGCCTACATTATCTGCCATGTTGCCAGGTTTAAGGTTCTGAGTTTACTGTGCGGAATCTGATTGTTTTGCTGTGTCAGAAGATGAGGGATTTGAGGTAGAGGCCAAGGTGGGCCTTGGGACAAAGTCTTTAGGATTGGGTACCAGTGCTGGCGTGGCCAGTCCGGTGCAATCAGGATCATTTTTGGCCTCTCTTGTCTGACTTTTAGAAGCACCTTGGTGAGAAGAGGCATTGGATGGAAGGCATAGACTGTCAGGTTTTTCTAGCTGAAAGATAGAGCATCCACTTTCCATGCTTGAGAGTGATAAGTCCTTGTGCAAAATTTTTGTATTTGGCAATTGTGAGGGGAGGCAAAAAGATCTATGTCTGGGCGTCCCCATTCCCCATGTTATCATGTTGAACACTGGTGGATTTAGTTTCCATTCATGAGGATCCATGAGATTTCTGCTTAGTTCGTCTGCCAGTGTATTTTTTGTTCCTGGCAGGAATTGTGCTTGCAGATGTACCTTGTAGGTCAGTGCTGTGTTTTACAAAGTCATGGCTTGTCTGCATAGGGGGTAGGAATGTGTGCCCCCTTGCTTGTTTATGTACCACATAACTGTGGTATTGTCTGTCTTTATTAATAATTGTCCTGGATGTATTAGGTCATTGAAGGCTGTCAGGGCATTCTGTACAGCTAGTATCTCTTTTTGATTGATGTGAAGATGCATTTGTTCCTTGGGCCACGTGCCCTGAATACATTTGCCTGCCATATGTGCTCCCCAGGCATAATCCGATGCATCTGTTGTTATTGTCTGCCTGGCTGTAGGTAAGGTGAAAGGCTGTCCCTTGTTGTGGTGACAGGCCTGGGACCACCATCGAAACTCCTGTTGTAGGCAGGGAATCAAGGTTATGATTGTCTCTAGGCTGTGACAATGCTGAGTCCAAACACTTTTTAGATACCATTGTAGTTTCCTCATATGCAGTTTGGCATATGGAATTAGTAGAATGCAAGATGCCATGAAACCCAGGGCCTGCAGAATTTTTCTTGCAGGGAGCTGGGTCTTTATTGCCATCATTTGAAAGTAATGAGTCAGTTGCCTTTGTTTGTCTGGCGTGAGATAAGCCACCTGGGTAGTTGTATTTAAGCTTGCACCCAGGAATATTATCTCTTGAGAGGGCACTAGTTTTGATTTCTTTTTGTTTACTGTGTACCCTAGGCAAACTAGCAATCTTTTTACAAACGCCAGGTGCCTTAGAAGAATGTCCTTGCTCTCTGCTTGAATAAGGCAGTCGTCCAAGTAGGGATATATTTGAATTCCTTTTTGTCTGCAAAATGCAATTACTGGTGCCAGGCATTTTGTGAAGACCCTGGGTGCAGCAGATAAGCCAAAGGGCAGTGCAGAGAATTGGTAATGCATTGAGCCTGCTATAAATCTGAGGTATCTTCTGCATGATTGTCTGATTGGGACATGCAGGTATGCCTCCTTGAGATCCAAAGTAACTAGCCAAGCCTCCTTGCCCAGCATGGGCAGAAGTTGTAGTTGTGTTAACATTTTGAATTTTGGAACATCCAGGAAAGTATTTAGGATTGACAGGTCCAGTATTGGTCTCCAGGCTTTGTCTTTTCTGGGTACTAAGAAAAGTCGTGAGTAAAATCCTTGGCCCTGTTCTTCTTGTGAAACTTTTTGAATAGCTCCCATATCCATAAGAGCAGCAATCTGGTTTTGTGCCTCTGCCCATTGTTTTTGTGGCAGGTTTGGCATACCTTTTGGTTTTGGAAGCGTGTGGAAGTGGAACCTGTACCCTTGAGAAACTATATTCAACGCCCATTGGTCTTGGGTGATCATGTGCCAATTTTTTGAGAAAAGTGCTAGCTTTCCCCCTAGGGGTGCTGTCAACTGGTAAGAGCTTGGCATTTGCAGAAGGCAGTCATTGTGACTGTTTCCTATAAGGTTGTGATTTGTCTTCTCCTCCTTTGGGGGCTGAAGCACCCCATTGTTTAGGTCTGTAGGAGCCTTGGGGCTGAGATCTGCCTCTTGGGGGTCTGTATCTGCCTCTTTGTGGCCTGTCTGACACTGGAAAGGACCAATTTTGTGAAGGCCAGTTTCTGCTAAATCTATGTGGTTGAACCTGTAAGAAATCTTTCACAGTTTGCATTGACTTTGCTTTATCCTCCATTTTCTTTAACACCTCTTCTGCCTTAACACTAAACAAAGTATCATGCTGTAGTGGAGCATCCAATAATTTTACTTTAACATGGTCAGGTAAACTTTGTTCTTTCAACCAAGCATGTCTTCGAGTAACTGAGCCTGTAACTCCGGCACTACAAGAAGCCTTTAATGAATCAAAACCACATTGCAGAGTATGCTTTCCCACTTGTTCAACTGCATGCAATAAATCCTGCATTTCTTTACTGTCAGGACTTTCTATATTTGTAACCATTTTCTGCATTAACAATGACATGAGATACTCTTGATATTTAAGCATGTGAAACTGACAGTTTAAAGCTTTTACAGCTAAAGTAGCAGAAGTGTAAACTTTTTTCCCCATCTGTCCAGAGCTTTGGAATCCCTATCTGAGGGGACAGGATTTTTGGCAGTGGAAGCTTTAACCCCTTTAGGATCCTGAGAAATTGTTTCTGGGTCTGCAGCGGGGTTTTTGTAAAGACATTTATGAGAGTCAGGGACCCTGTAGTACCTGTCTGGCTTTACTGGTGCAGGGGGTAAAGAATCTGGAGACAGACTGGATTCAGAAAAAACATCATCTACAATATCAAGCACAGGGGGGATAGCTAGGGGCCTGTGCTGAGGCAATAAAAGGAAATATCTGAGCCTTTTCTTGGATTCTGAGTAATCCTGGCTCTCCCAATGGAAATGCTCCCTCATGGTGTGCAAGGTTTCCCCAAAAGAGTAATCCTCAGGCGGTAAGGCTGAAGGAATGGACTCTTCAGCATCAGAGTCCTCATAGGGAGGGAGAGAATAGCCCTGGTCAGAAGAAGAATCAGAGGAAATGGAAACCTGATCAGAGGAATCATAATCAGTGTCTTGCCTAGACCTTTTGTCAGGAGGGGGATGGGAGCCCCTGATTAAAGTAATAAGGTCTTTGGCCATTTTAAGCATCTGTTTCTTTGGCATGGATGACTGTTCTGGAGAATACTGCACTTGTTTCCTTGTCTTTAATGGTGTTTTTGACTTTGCCTTTGCTGCTGTAGTAGCTTTAATTGTAAGCTGTGAAGGTCTGAAAACACCCTCAGAAGCCGGTGCCTGCTCAGTGGCTCTGGACCCATCTAAGGGTATAGTTTCTGTAGGCCCAATACCTTGAGTTTCCACAGGCCTTGGTGTCTCCATGTGGCTGTCAGTTATGGGCTGTGGCTCTGAGGTAGCAGGTGTCAGGGGCTGCGAAAACGCCTCACTGAGACGTCAGGGAAGAGGTGACAGCAACCGACGCTGGACCAAGACTTTGGAACTCAGGCCGACTGCAGGTCGCCTGCCAGCAGGATAACCCAAGTGTAATGACTGCAACAGTGAAACACGATGAACATTCTGTGAATTCCTGGGATACCTTTCTGTAAGTAAACAGCAGATGGGGCAAATATATGTCCCACTTTCTCTCAAACTGGTCTGCAAATGCCCATAGCATGGTCTTTAGTGTAGAGATTAACCTCTCCACAAGACCATTAGTCTGGGGATGGTAGGGGGTGGTGTTTAGGTGCTTCATTCCACAGTGCTTCCACAGACAAGCCAGCAGGTTTGACATGAAATTGGCACCTCTGTCAGTCAGTATTTCTCTCAGGAAACATACCCTGCTGAAAATCTGTAACAAAAGGTTTGCCACCTTTTCTGCATCAATGTAGGACAGAACCACTGCCTCAGGGTAACTGGTAGCATAATCAACTACCACTAGGATATACTTCTTCCTTGTGGATCTTGGGGTACTCAGGGTCCCCATAATATCCATAGGTATCCTCTGAAATGGCTCCTCAATCAAAGGCATCAAAGGTGCGTTGACCTTGTCTCCTGCCTTGCCTACTTTTTGGCACTGTTTACAGGTCCTGCAGTACCTTGTTGCATTAATTGCAATCCCAGGCCAACAAAAGTTTTGCATAGTACATATCTTGGTATGCTTTATGCCCATATCCCCTGCAAAAGGAATGTCATGGGCTATGGCTAAAAGTACAAACCAAGTTCTATGCAGGTGGGGGATGCACGGCCCAAACCAAATATCCAGAAAAAAAGACAGGCCAGCAGAAAAAGCAGGAATGATGCAGAGTCCAAAATACCATATATAAAGGTTTATTTGTAAACCCAAATAACCACAGACCGGTTTCGGCAGAATATGCCTTCCTCAGTGTGTTACAGACGAATAAACAGAGGATGAAAAATACATATGCATATATATAGTATGAATTGAACAATGAGCATAAAAACTGCCCTGTCATTCATTAATATTCATGAATAAGAGTAGGGACACCAAAAACAGTGCAATTCAAAATGAATGATACTAGTAATGATAATTTCAAAAAATAAATGCAAAACAGTATACATATTTAGATAGACCAGTTATGCTAAAATATGTATGGAACATATTAATAACATGAGAATATATTATAACAAGACAATATATTATAAATATAGCAAATAATGGAATGAATTTGATAACCACCCTGATGTAGTCAAAGCAAAGTGCACAGAAATGTGCAGAGTGCAAAATACATGGGAAATATTCAATATCCTGCTGTACTAGGTTAGCAAAAAATCTGATAAACATATATCATCATGATAAAAAACAACTTTATAAAAATATATGTATTATGGAAACAATTGGTATATGAAGTAAGAAACATACACTGAAGTGAATGAAGTAAGAAACATACACTGGCTGACAAGAAGTAAAGTGATACCTGAGTAACGATGTTCATAGGTATATATAGTCATGATAAGTCGGCATATGAATGTTGGTATGTTCACATGATAGGATATGTAGTGGACAACTGTGACATAAGAAAAGTTATGGAAATCAAGGTTAAAAATGATCATTGAGTCCTGGACTGAAAATAGCTCCCAAAGTAATGATCCAATATTTCTCCTTCTGATTTAGAATGCCATGCCAGCCTTGTTTATTGCTACGATCACCCACAATTCGATCAATAATCATAAACATAAATAGTGCTTGTGGATGTTGGAGGAGGTGTTGTTACATAGCATTGGTGGTCCTTTTGTTTTTGATGTCACTGCGATGTTCATTAATCCTGCTTCTACGTTGTCTGGAGGTTTGACCCACATAGAAGCCCCCACAGTGACAGGTAGCTAAATATATAACCCAGTCACTACTGCAATTGCCAAATACCTTGCATTCAAAAACCTTGCTGGTGCTCCTGCTGGAGAACTGTTTGGATTTGGTAATCTGTTGACATGATCCACAATGACCACATGGGTGTGTGCCCAAGAGTTCATGTCCCATGAGGCTTAACTGTTTGTGAATAGCCCCACCACTGCCTGTATGTTTGTAGTGAGAGAGGTGTGATCCGAACGTTTTACCCCTTTTGTATGAAAACTTGCATTCCTCTCCTAGAAGGGATCTGAGCTGGTCATTGGCGAGCAGAATATTCCAATGTCTTTTGATGGTATCATGGATGACATTATAATTCCTACCATAGGTAGTGATAAACCTAATGGTAGGTTGTGCAGTGTCAGTAGGTGGATTCTTGTAATCCAATAGTTCCGTTCTCTCCGTGTTCTTGGCTCGATTTCTCGCCAGATTGATGTCAACATAACGATATCCCCTGTTCATAAATCTGCGGCAGAGATCTGTACTGGCTGTATGATGATCCTCCTGATTGGAGCAAAGACGTTTCATACGCATAAACTGTGATACAGGGATGTTTCTGATGGTGTGGCATGGGTGCATGCTAGAAGCGTGTAAAATAGTGTTATATTGGGGATATTTACGAAAGACCTTCGTGGACACCGTATTGTCCAGGTTTCTATAGACAGTCACATCCAGAAAGTTGATGGTTTGTTTGTCATAGGTAAGAGAAAATTCCAATCCCCAGATGTTACCATTAAGATATTCCACAAATTCATGTAGATATGCCACATCCGCACGCCACACCATCCAGCAATCGTCCAAGTATCGACGCCAAATATCCATTTCCACCAGGTACAGATTGTGGGACATATCATAGATCATGCATTCTTCAAAATACGCCATGAATAAATCCGCATATATGGGAGCAAAAGATGCTCCCATGGCAGTACTCTGAAGCTGCCAGTAGCATTCCCCTTGGAAATAAAAGACGTTCTTGTCGAGTACATGTTCAGATAAGCAAATCAACAGTGTGTTGAATCCTGATGTATACAAGTTGGCCCTGTCCAACCAGTATTGTAATGATTGTAATCCAGCCCAGTGTGGAATGCTGGTGTATGGCTAAAAGTGCCAGATGATAGGCTCTGAGCACTATCAACTGCTGTATTACCCCACTCTTTAGCCTCCCCTCAAGGGTCCACTCTCTATACAGTAACCCTACATTTCAGTATAAAGACTCCCCTTTTCCTTGAGAATCAGGTGCCTCCCTAGCTACCTCCCTCAAGGCTGTTACTGTAGGATCTGAGAGCTGAGTCTGTATCAGCTCTCCATGTGTGACTCTTCCCAGCTGTCCTTCCACAGGATGTCTGGTATCCTCTGACAGCGGTGCCTCTCTGTCAGCCTGGGTACTACCACTCACCTCTGCCCTTGCAGTCACTCTGTCCAAGAGTACATCAGTACCTACCAGCAGCTGTGACTCACCTTCAGGATCACTGCTACAGGGTAGTTCCCTCCCTGAAATAGCCACAGCACCAGCCCTGGATTCAGACGTGGTGTCTGTCTGGGTCTCCCCCAGGCTACCAGACCCACATGCCTGTCTCCAAGCCTGACTGCATGTAACTGCATGCACACAAGGTACTGCATTATCAAGATCATTTCCTATCAAGACATCTGCAGGGATATCCTCAAACATGCCTACTTGCTTGCTTTCTTTTCCACCCTCCCAGTCAAGGTGAACCCTCGTCAAAGGCATTTGCAATGGGATCCCTTCTAAAGCTTTGAGTGGAGTAGACTGCCCAAGCAAGTATTGTTCCTCCTTAAACACAGCAGGCTTCACAATGGTTATGTCAGAGGCTCTCTCTCTCTCTTAGAAGTGACCTGTTTTCCATCCACTAAGATAGGATATAGCCTCTGCTAATAGTTTGTTACCAAGTTGTCTCCAGACAATTTACCACTGGCATACTGTTATTCTTACTTGCTGGCTTCCCCACCCTTTGCCTTTGTTTTACACCTTGCCTCCATGGACATCTATATACTATATGGCCCCCATTGATTACATTTAAAACATTTAACCCTTGATCCTGGCCACATCCCTGAATTAGTGGTTTCCCCTGTTACTGGCAGACTCTATTGGGGTGGTTTATGCTGTCCACCATGGGTTCTCTTATATTCATGTGCAGCCATCGGTATCCCTTTCCTGTGCATTGATGCCATGCTTAGTAAGTAGAGATTCCCCTGTTTCCCCAACTCATCTGCAGTGTTGCACTCTCAGTCTGCCAACCAGATTCTCAAGTCCTCAGGCAAAGTGCTAAGGGCTTGTTCCCTCACCAAAAGGTCTGCCAGTCCTTCAAAAGGGGTGACTTGACACCCACTCACCACCTATGAAAATGAGTGCTTAACACAGCAATATAATCATACATGCTTTCATCTGCCTTGCATCTATTCTCATGAAACTTTTGTCTGTAAGCTTTAGGTGTTAACTTAAACATTCCAATAAACATTTTAACTGTATCATAGTTTAAACAATCAGTATCAGACAATTTAGAAACAACTGTTACAGCTTTACCATGGAGTAAGGGGGTCAGGAAATGTACCCAGAGCCCTTGGTCAACATTATACTGTTTATATACGGTTTCAAATATATGACTAAGACTATCAAAATTATCACCCACTGTAAATTGTGGAATAAATTTGCTGACCTTTATTGCTTCCAGGGTTTGGTTATTCCCCTTTCCATCACCTCCATGACCCTGAGGAAGAGTCAGCATCTCCATCTCATGTTGATGCTGCTTTTCATTTTCTTCAGCCTCCAAATGCCGTTGTCTCTCTGCTGATTTTAATTCCATATGTTTGGCCTCCAGTTCAAGTCTCTAACTCCAGATGGATTTTTAAGTCATCTGAGGAAAAAGTGAACTGTACTGTTTCTGCGGGCTGCAAATTCCCATCACCAGAATGGTTATCCCCCTGTTTCTGGTCAGTGTTGCAGCTGTGACTAAGGCTGAAATTATTTCCTCTTTAGTCAGGTTGGCATACACCAGTTCTTTGGCTTTGCACACCTTAGCCAACTGGTTATTTGTCAACTTGCCATAATCTTCTGCTGACATTTTTCCTGCTCTCCCTGATTACACTGAACAAAAAATAAATTAATAAAACTACTGTGATATGAAACTCACAATGTTCATCTTGTGGCTGCTGAGAGAATCCACACCTTTGGTGACAACTGCTTACAGGCTACACAAATTCAATATCCCACCACTAGCACCAACAAGTGACATACTCACTCTGGGACAGTAATCAAGGAGCCTGAATCCTTACCACTGACACTGGAGAGGGATGTTCACTTGGAATAGAAATGGATATGCTCAGTATTTCCAGAAGCAGACCTCTCAACATCAAGTACAATTTCCCTTAACAGCACCCAGGGAACACACTCAGTCCACAGGCCAGTTCCTCTCTATATCTGTCCAGAACCACAGGTAAGACTCCCCACTGGCACAGCTTAGAGTTGAGTCCTTAGCTGGGGTTCCAAACTAAGTCTTCCCTCACCATTTCCATGAAAGCAGTGCCTAATGTCCCTGCTCCAAGTGGCTGACACACAAACTCTTTGAGATTTGATTTGCATGCACACACATACACACACATGGGAAAGGCTGGCACAGATTCACCTGTGCCCACTTCTGCCCAGACTATAAGGTAGCTATCACTCCTGCCAGAATCCCTAACAGCTACTTTAAGACTCTTACAAGGGTACCCAATTCTACTGAGTGACATTAATATTAATACAAATGGTAATTGTGAAGGCTGCCAGCCCAGCTAGCTGAAATTTTGTAAGTAATTCTATGTTATTTCTGAATAGTAATATGATTTGTATACTTGTCTTACAAATGTAAGAAAACTATATGTTATGTGTATATTAAACTACTGGTGCAGAAGTGTGTGTTGAACTGTATGTTCTGTACTGAGCTTCAAGAATGTAACCACAGCTGGAAAAGAGCAGAAATGTTTATAAACTATATGCCAATGCAGATGTATGTTTTGATGGTAAAGGCTGGAACATACAGCGTTAACTTGCAAACCCTCAAGAAAAGCAGAGTTTTACAATGGTATTTATCTCAGCTAGGATAGCACAAGCAAAAACAAACTAAAAATCCACGAAAACAGGTAGAGGGAAGCAAGGCAGCAAACACCAACAGATGAAAGTTAATCTTCTTTAATACAGATAAAATGTGAAGTGCTTTTCGTTTGAGACTGTGCTCAAACTTCTTCAGACAAACTGATTACACAAATCACAAGTATATATACCAATTAGGTGAGCTGCTCACACAAGCTCTACATCAATTAAGCAATTAAAAACTGCACCAAGGTAATAAAGCATTTAAAGGCATATAAAACAAAACTGCCTAAATGCTCTTAATACATGTTTGTACTTAAAACCACCTTCAACTATTGCAAAATAAAATAAAAATAAAAATATAACCGTCCAACATGTTGATTGAATAACCAACTGAGGATAGATATATATATATCAACTAATGTATACTACAAAAAAGTAAAAAAATATAATATAATATAAAATAAAAAATATAAAAAATGTGAAAAGTATATATGTATATATATGCATCTTATCTTGATAAACTTTTAAGTTTTAAAACACTGACAATAGAACAGCATTCATTAAGTCCAGGGGTATTATACGCATTTAATCTAACTTGCCACATAAGTTCTAATTCTTCCAGTTTTAATGGAGTAGGGCCTCCCCTAGGATCTTCGTGAATCTGATCTATTATCATAAATTTAAATTTGTGGTCCGGGTTGAGACTGACATGCTTAGCCAGAGCATTGTTGAGTTTATTCTTCTGAATTGCATAAATATGTTCATACAAACGGTCATGCAGACATCTCTCCGTTTTCCCCTATGTAGAACGATAAACAATTCTGGCATTGTGCTAGATAAACTATCATTTTAGAATTGCAATTCACTTGACATTTCAAAAAGTATTGATGGTTGTGAATAATGAATCTATTAGATTCCCTAACATATTGGCAGTAGTTACAAGACTGACACTTGAACATACCCGGTGTTTTTGGGTATGTGTGTTGGCATTGCTCGAGAAGGGACTTTAAATTTTTTGCCCTTCTATACGTGACCACTGGCCTGTTGCCAACTTTATTGAAAATACTGAAATCACTTTTAAAGATAGCCCAATTTTTACATAAAATTTCGTAACAAGACTTACTATTAATACTGAAAGTAGTGATAAATGATGGAACATGACCTGTAGATTCACATGGTGTATTAATGTCATCTATTGAAACATTAACTGCACTACTATGCTGTACCACTTCTACGTTCATAGAATTAATATTTAATAAAGGTTTAAATAACTCCCTATTCTATTTGGACCAAACTTATTCTATAAGTTCATTAATCAGATTCTCAGGATAGCCTCGGTGGATGAACATATTTTTTAATAAACGACATTCTTCAATGAAGTCGGCATCAAGAGTTGACATGTGGGCTGCCCTGACTAACTGGCCCTTAACTACAGCTCGCTTCTGATGCTGAGGATGACAGCTAGAATAATGCAAAAATGCATTAGAATATGTGCTTTTTCTATGTATCTTTGCTGTATACCTCTGAAGTGAAGAATTTTTAGTTAATAAAATGTCAAGGTACGCTATAGAATCCATACTGAAAGAAGATGTAAACTTTAGGAAGTCTGTGGTGCTGTTGAAATAGTCGACTACCATGTCACTAATGGCTCTGTCACCTTTAAGTAAAATAAAAATGTCATCAAGGTAACGTGTATAGAAAATGAACACATCTTTGTAATCGGAATTAGATAAAACAAAAGAGTGTTCCCAATGAGCCATTACCAGATTGGCTATACTAGCACCACAGGGGGAGCCCATTGCTACCCCAACCTTTTGCGGATAAAATTCATTATTAAACATGAAAAAGTTATTGTTGAGAACAATATCCAAAAGTTCTTCAACTAGGTCGAGTTCTATTCTGGTACACCCTTTTGCTCTTAAATCCAGCCTGATCCAGTCATTAACTATTTCATGTGGGATACAAGTGTACAAATCTTTAACATCTATAGTTAAAAAATTATGTTGGATGTCAAATGGTAACTCATTGATTCTCTCTAAAAAAGACCATGAGTCTTTACAAATTTGTACATCATTAACTAAAAATTTTTGCAAGATTGCATCTATAACTTTAGCACATGCATACGTAGGTTAACCTCTGATGTCAACTAAAGGATGCATGGGAGGGTCCAAAACGTCTTTATGGATTTTAGGAATACCAAAAAGACTTGGAAATCTAGGATAAGTGGTCAGCGTGTAGTTAAACATTTTCTGGTCAGTTCTCCCATCAATAAACATTTCTTCCAACGTATTCTTTATATGTAAATATGCTGTATTCACTTCAGAGCATGAACTAACTAAATATGAAGGGCTATTCAAAAGTTTTAACATTCTGTTAGTGTAATCACCCCTATCAAATACAACCATACCCCCACCTTTATCCGGTTTACAAACTCGAAGGTCATGTACCTTAATCAAATCAATACAATCCTTCTCATTTAATGAATCTGCACAACCATACTTATAATAATGTTCAGACTGGAATCTATGACAAATATCCAGCTCACATATAAGTTCAAACATCTGAAGGGTAGGATGGAGGGGGGGATTAAAACACTAGATATTCTAAATGTGTCACTAGTGCCCAAACTATTCCAACCCATCGTAAGGTTGAAATTAAGTTTCCTGGTAAACAATTTGAGGTCGATAATAGACCTTACAGCATCCAATCTCTGTGGTGGAACATAGGTGTAACCCTTAGAAAAAAGCTTGACTATATCACTGGTGATTTTTACCAGAGAATAATTATAAACCTTAAAATCACCTTCCTCATTAAGAAGAATCTCAGGACCTGAACTGTTATAAACAGTAGACTGATCATCATTCACATGGTTATCAGCAATCAGGTTAAAAAACTGGACTGGTGTGTCATGACATACTTGAAAACCATCAACAAAAGGAGCTGGCAAGGCTGTGAAAAAATGGGAACTGTCAAGGAAAGCAGAAACATCAACAGTACTATTTAAAAAGTCCATGACATGAAAATCCTGCCCTGATACAGAACTAGAAGAATCAAAACTCATGTCCTGTGAAACCTTGATTTCTGCTTTGACTTCTGTTGAAAGGATGTTTGTTTTGGTCTTGCCCCTAAAAAATTAGGGTTATATGCATTATCCTTAAACTGTCCCAACTTATAGTTATTTTGTAGTCTCTCACTTCATCTCAATTCAGGTTGAGTGACCGAACCAGAAGCCAAGCCACTGTTAGAAGCAAGTGTGTTCTGTAATGGTTGAGAGTCTGAGTGGATAACATTCGGGTCCAACTCTGGAGAACTGTTAACTGTAGGTGGATTCGTTGACTTAAAGCCATGCCAAACTTGTGCTGCTGGTGGTGTGGGATATGCTACCCCACCATTATAAGCTTTAGTGTCCCTGTCCAATTTTTTATTCTTATTATTTTTAAGTTTGACTAAATATTGATCCAGACTGGAAAAAACTCTGTTATAGTCATATTTATAACGGAAGAACTCCTTGTCTTGCCTGATCTGTTCATCAATATCAACAACTTGCTTGCTCAGTGTATCGACCGACAGGGAATAATGTTTAATCATAACACCCAACAGTTCAAAATCCTGTCGGTCAAATAACTCTATCAATTCTTTGTGGAAACTAGAGTTAGCCACCAGTCCAGTAGGGTACTGATAATGCCTCAAACCTTTCGGTACTATTTTACCAGTGAGACATTCCTGGAAATAAGAAATTTCCAGCTGGATCTTCTTCAATTTGACTAAATGATTGTCAAGTGATTTAAGATTCATAGAAATGTCAGAACTCTCAATTTCAGGTGTAACCTGAACTGTTGGACCAACATGCGGAGTAAAAGAAAAATTGTCCGTCACCCAGTTCAAAATGAATGGTGAATTAGAGAAGTCTTTCGGTGCTACAAGCACCACAGGTTGAGTCTGTGGACACGCTGATGGTAAAACTGAGGGCACAACAGACTGCGACTGTGAAACAGCTACCGGTAACGCCACAGAGACTGAACCCTGTGATAATATATTAGCAAAAGTACTTTGATGGCTAGAATTACCTTGTTGCTGTGTTCGTTCAGGATAGACCAGTGCTTCCCCATTACAGACACCAGGATCAGCCGGAATACTTCTCTGCCGCATTCCAAGGTCACTGAACTACGTAAAGATTGCGTTGCTCTACTGGCTGCAGACCCGGCAAGTGTACAAACTGGTTCTGCTTGCTGAACTAGCGAAGGTGGTGATAAAGTATTGTAAGAACGATGCTGACGCTCTAATCTGTCCATTCTTTAAAGAAGTAATTCCAAATTCATAGTTAGGGAAGTGAGTAAACCATTGTTCGAAGAGCCAGAATCCGGTAGAGCTGGAAGGTTAGGTGAATTCACTTCATTATGAAGAATTTCTGGCGTGTTATCCAAAGAGTTGCCGCAATAATTGCCTCTAATCCTGATGCCATAAACAAACTGGTATAGCACAAGCAAAAACAAACTAAAAATCCATGAAAACAGGTAGAGGGAAGCATCTCAGCTAGGAGACAGAATGTCTACAGCTAGGGGTTCTTTCTATTGTCTGGAAATGGAAATAATTACAAGTTTCAAATGTAAAAGTGTTTAACTGTTTTACGACTTCCAGTTCCAGGCAAACTTCTGAGAGATAAGTATTTCTGACATAGAGGTGCTAAATTTTTAAGTTTCTGTTAGCCTGGGAACTGAAGGTAGAGGTGACAAAGAATGATGTAATCTGAGATAACTCAGCAGTAATGTTTGATAGTGACTTAAGAACTATCTCAGAAAGCGTGTCTGTGCAGTTTGTATTTGTATTTGGACATAGAAACATTCACCCAGCACTTCTGCCTGTGTGTTGCTCTATAAATAAGACTTAGATTACAACAATTTCTCTTAGAGATAGATAGGAATATAGTAAGATTAGTTTAGATGTGTTCTGTATTTATGTGAGACTATCCTGCAACATTGTTTTAAAATATTTCCTGTGATTCTGAACTCTGTTGTCAGTTTATTGAGTATTATTCTTTTATTATTTATTATTAAATATAGTTAAACCTTTTAATTGTGGCTGATTTGTTTAGAGATATTTAAGCTCTTAAAGTAATTGCATATGCATTTGGTGACACTGTACAGGCCACTCTTAAATAGCCTTTAAAAGTCTTCATCACACTTAACATTTGGATAATAGTAACATTACACAGTAGAATTGGTCACCCCTTGTAAGGGCCTTATAGTAGCTGATAAGTAGTGGTTGGTGTCAGCTGGTACTACCTTATAGTCTTGGCAGAAGGTGGCATAGCTAGTGAACCTGTGCCAGCCTTCCCCAGGAGTGTCTGTTTGTATATAAATCTAATTTCAAAGAGTGTGTGTGTGTGTGTGTGTGTGTGTGTGTGTGTGTGTGTGTGTGTGTGTGTGTGTGTGTGTGTGTGTGTGTCAGCTACTTAGGCAGGGACACAAATCACTGGTTGGACAGAGTGTGTTCTGGAGGTTTTGGCTTGACCACTCAGCTGAGATCTTAACCCTATAGCTGTGCCAGTGGGGAGTCTTATTGGAGATCTGGAGATCTGGACTGTGATCTCTGTGTGCTCTTAAGGGAAATTGTACTTTACTGTGTGTGCACGTGTCATCCTCCCAATGTGCATGTCCCTCACTGGTGCTAGTGGTGAGGATTGAGTCTCCTTGATTACTGGGCCATTGCAGGGGTGTCACAGTAATGCTGGCCAAACAGCAAGGCTTTCAGGAGTGGCCAAAGTTATCACCAAATACATATATGCAAATATAAATATTTTCTAAAAGGACCAGCCACAATGAAAAGTTTAAATATGTTTAATAATAAATAATAAAAGAACAATAAAATGCTAAATATAGATTTGCAGTAAACATCAGAGTTTCAGTTGCAGGGAATATTAAAAATAACACCAATGGAAAGTTTCACACAGTTATAGAAAAACAGTATTTAGCTAGTCTCACTATCTATTCCTGACTGACTAAAAGAATTGTCATTCCTACTTACTGAATAGAGCAAGGCAAGATAATATGGATGAGTGGTCCTTGTTGTTAGATCCAAGTCAGAATGCAGAATGCTCCTGACACTTCAGTCTCCTCTAATATTAAAACACTATTTCTGTACAGAATGACATCACATACATCTAGTCATTTGACTCTGTTTCCCGCACTATCCCTATCACTAGAAGCTACCAGAGTTTAGCACCTAGTATGTGGTACAATACACACAGAGCTTAGTCAGATGTGGTGCAGCTGCTGGAAGTCATAAAACCCTAAAACCAGTTCACTCTTGCTAAGGAGCTGCAACATATTCTCTACCACAGACATTGGGTCTCTGGCTCCATTCAAAACTGTGGGATAACATCTTTATGACTTAACCCAAAAAGTAATTTAATTTGAAGAATAATTTTGCAATCAGGTGGATTAAGATTAACCTCTTCACTTCCAGTATATGCTGTTACAATGTATACATTTAAACAGTTACAATAATACATGCACATCTCTTTTCTTTCCAGCAGGGTACACTGTTGATACATTTTAACACAAGCAAACCTCACAAATACATTTTCAGCACAAGCATCTGTACAAATCAGTTTGATACACAAATGACGTATAATTATTTATAAAATTCCAGCTAGCTGTGTTGGCATATGTTACAAATCCACTGTCCTATTTTTCCTGGCATGGCTGGCAGTACCTGCTATTATCACATCTTATTCTAAGACAAAGGTCAGGCACTCATGCATTACTGTAAGACTTTTGGCATTATGGAATAAGATTCCTAACGCTTAATAAAAGCAGAAAAGAGACTTCTAGATGTATAGGTTCATAGTTTCATAGATGTGCAGTAGGCTAACAACTACAAGGGCCTTTTTAAGACTAGCCATGCATCCCAAATCTCTGCGAAGGTCTGCTACCCTACAGAAGTGTAAGCAGGGACTTGGGAGATGAAACATTTATAAGCAGGGGACTGTGAGATGAACCATTTACAGGCTGCTTGTGTCCATTAGAGACATAGGTGCCAAACCAGAGATGAATTTCCTGTTTCCTTTCCAATTGTTAAAATTACACTTGAATTGGTTTAGGAAGGAACTCTTTCAAATAGATGGGGATCCTGTTCAAGAGAAGGGGTAGTCTCTGGGATACATGCCTCTCTCTCTGTCAGGTCCTATTTGTAGTACAGGCAAAGTTTACATCTTTAGAATGGGTGCTCCTGGTGCTGTTTGTTTTGTAGACATACAGGAGGTCAGTCAGGGTGGGGACTGACAATGTCTTGTATGCTAGGATAGATCTCTCAACAGCCTGTAGGAGACAGAATACAGTGACATGGCCTTGACAGTCTGCATAGGATGTGTTACTTATGCCCTGTATTCTTTTAGTAAGAAACCTCTGTAGATGTTCCAATTGCATTATATGCAATGACAGGTCTGATGAATGCTGAATACAGGGGAGCAATGACTTCCTTGGACCTAGATGTCAGACCATTGTTTCTAAATTGCACAACATTTATTTATTTTTATTCTACATTTGTTTATGAGGAGTGTCTGACTGAGCCCAAAAAGGGCCCATTTTCAGCAGAGGCCCAGGAAGAAAAGCTCCAAGTTACATAGTAAGTAATATTACACAGAATTTAAAAAAGAATAACAGGTTACATAGGAAACAGTGATACAAATGAGTTGAAGACAAATGAATAAAGAATATAAGTAAAAAGCAAACAGTAATTCAAATAGTGCAGTAGGGATGGTTAGTCATACATATTGCACATTATAATTCTTGGTAGTTGAATGAAACAGAACTAAACAATACAAATATATATTTCCTTTCCCATTCTGGGAATGGGATAGCATTCTCACCATGTTAAGAAATTAGAATAAAAAAAATACAGTAATAAGTTGGAGATAGTTTTTGAATGAAAGAATAAGGGAGCGTACACTATAGGATGAATAGTGTTAAGAATTTACTGAGGGGTCACCCTGGTGAAGAGCAGGAGCATAGCCAGTTATTAGTCAAATGAGTCCTGAGAAGAAGTTTGAATTTGGAGAGGTTAGCTGTGCCAAGAATGGGCTGGGGTATTGAGTTCCAGACTTTGGAGATGTGCTTTGAGAATAAGGCATCCCTGTAGCTATTATTGGTTTTAGAGACTTCTAGAAGAAGTTTGTTGGATGAGTGGAGGGCTCTATTGCTAGTGTAGGATTTTACTAGGTTTTTAAGCAATTTACATTTATCTGATAGGTAGATGATGGAATGGCAAATTGTGAGTTCTTTGAGGCAAAATAGGTGTGGGAGTTCCAGCCAGCCTAGTTTGTGAAGAGCTGAACAATGATGTGTTCTATGCGGGAGGCCAGTGGCAAACCTGGCTATTTTATTGTAGAAGGCATCCAGTTTATTTAATTTATTTTCTTTAAATTAGTGAATATTGATGATGCATATAACAGAGTGGATAGTAGATGGCCTTGGGCAATGTCTGTTTTGGTGGTTCGGGTGAGGAATGCTTTTGCTGTATAGAGTGCACCAAGTCCTATGTGGACCTTTTTGATTGTTTGGGATATGTGCAGGTCATGACTGAGGGATTTATAACTAGTGACATCCAGTAGTTTTGTGTGGTCAACAGGCTCTATTTTGGTGTTGTTAGTGGAGTAGATGGTGAATGACATAGTGGTTTGAGATATTTTATTGTTGGTGAATAACATGGAAAGGAATTGTTCAACATCTGTAAATGCTTTTTGTATTTTTGCAAGAGTTCAGGGATTGAGGTGGCAGAGCAGATGAGTGTAGAATTATCCACATATTATATAATGTTAGCTGATGTGGTGGCTGAATTGAGATCATTAGTAAAAAAATAGAAAAGAGAAGTGGGCCAAGTATGGATGGAACCATGGGGTATGCCTAGAGAGACTGGTAAGAGTGAGGATATATTGTCTAGCCATTTGACAGCTTGATGTCTGTTTGACAGGTAACTATGTAACCATGACAGGGTAGAGTGAGGGACATTTAAAGTGGCCAGTTGGTACAGAAATTTTTGGTGAGAGAAGGTGTCAAATGCTTTTGACATGTCTAGGTTGTTTCTTGACTGGGTGACTCTCTGTGAAGATAATTAGGGCGGATGTGGTGCTATGATTGGGTCTGAAGTTATGTTGTATGTCTGAGAGGAAATTATTATTCAGGAGATAGGACATGATTTGTGAGTGCATACATTTCTTGAGGATTTTAGCAATGGGGGGATTATTGTGATGGCGATGGGTCTGTAGTTTGATAGGAGTGTTAAGATGCCTCTTTTGTGAAGGGGGATAATATATCTTCCAGTGTTTGGGGACATACTGTTCAAAGATGGACATATTTATTAATATGGAGACTAGGTACGAGATGGTGTCAGCTGCCAGCTTTAGGAATTTATTGGGAAGCAAATCGGCTACTATCATTGAAGGTATCAGTCGATGGAGAAGTTTTTTAATGTAGTTCATTGGCATTGGTTTAAGGTTAAATGCTGTAGGATGTATGGCAGGGGTGGCGGGTACAATTAGTGGACTGGTAGTGTTATGATTTATTAAGGACAGTATGGAGTTTGTAAAGTGAGAGTTGAATTGAGTTGCTATGCTTTTGGAGTTTGGGGGGGGGTTAGAGGTTGAGGAATGTTTGGGATTGAGAATTTGATTTATAGAGGGCAGATGTTTTTGGGGTTGTTTTGATGTTTTTGTTGAGGTGTGGAATAGTAGTTTTTTTTGTCTGTTTTTAATTTGCTTTTTGACTACATTGCTTAAGTGTCAGTAGTTTTGGAGGGCTGTTTAGTTTTTTGGTGTCCAGACAGTGAGACCATTCCCTATCTCTTTGTTTCACAAGGAGTTATGTTTGCTTTTGTTAGCCACGGGGTTGGTTTAGCTTTTACATGGATTCACCTGATGGGGGCTACTTTATTGAGGATTTCCAGGAATGTGTCATTAAAGTATTGAGTTGAGGCATTTTAGTGGGGACCAGTTACATTATTTCAAGAGGGAGTTAAAAATAATGATGGAGAAATTCTTTGTGTTATGGATTTGCTTGCATATGATGTTTTTAGGGTTTACTTTCTGTCTTAGGAGGAAGGTGGGTCTATAATCACTGACGGTATCTGTGAGACACCCAGAGCAAGGATACAGGGAGGGCCTATTGGTGAGAATCCAGCCAAGTATGAACTGTTTCATGCTGTGTTTGTCATCCTAGTTGGGGTGGTGATGATTTGTATAAAGCTGAAAAGGTTAATGTAGTTTGATGGGTTATCAGAAGAGCAGGAAGACCAGTCTAGGTTGAAATCTCCTGCAATTATCGTTTCTTGGTTAAAGCTGGTTCCCGCCCATTTAAGGAGATTTTCACTTATAGTAGAATTGTTGCCTGGGGGATATATATATTGGGAAGATAATGATATGTTTTTTATTGTTTAGTTGTAGGCTAGATGCATGTACTTCTGAGCTATTTGCTCCACATGGGTAGCTGTCTAATCATTCTAGGTTAAGTTTATCTTTATACATAATTGCAATGCCACTGCCTTGCTTGTTAATTCTGTATAATCGATGTATATTGTAACCCAGGGTTAGTAGTTCATTGTCTTTGACGTGTGGTTTTAACCAGATTTCAGTTAGTATGACTATGTCGGGGGTATAAATGCTGAGGGTAGAATGGAGTTGCTTAACTTTGTTTAGGATATTACTTAGGCTAATGGTTAAGATTAGGAGGTTGGTGCTACTGTGGGGGTGTATTGTGTAGTTCTGCTGTTTTTTTTTTTTTTTGTTTGTTTTTTTTGGTGGATTTGTTTGGTAGTTTGACTGTGGGTCATGGTTAGGGTGCATGTCTCCAGCTTGATTAAGTAGTGTTAGATTGCAAGGGAATAAGTGGATGAGTTTAGTGAGCAATTTTAAATATTTACAAAACAAGTTGATTGGGAGGGATAATACTTAATTGAAAAGAGTTCTCAGGGGAGTTATTATATACGTATGGTGATATTAAAGTGGTTGGGTGAGTGTTGGTTGTTCGGGCTGTATTGGTTAATGTGGGTGAGAAGATAATTGTAATGTGCAGTCCATGGTATGAAGTTATTAGATAAGCTGTTATAAGACGGGTAGTAGAGACTATGTGTAAAAGTAACATTGTTCATGTTTGTGGGGGTTGCAGTGAGTTTTAACTGTGGGTCTGGTGTGAGGTGCAGTGTGTAAGGGATGGTTGATAACCACTGGTAGCCAGTAAGGAAGTGGTAGGTAGGGAAGAGAGATGTAGCTATGTGAGACTGGTTAGTTGGTTGTAAGAGGAGGGGTGGTAGGTAGTGAAGAAAAGTGTGGCTATGTACGATTGGCTAGTTGGAGGGAAGGGGACTGGTGGTGTCTGATTGGATATGGAAAGGAATGGGGAGCAAAGAGGGTATAAATAAAATTGATGAGGGGTGGGTGGAAATGGGGGTAGGGTAAGGGAGCGGAGTGAGTCCAAGTGCAGTGAGTAGAACCCAAGATGTGGCAAATTACAAAAGCAGCAAAAACAGATAGCAAGGTACAAAAGATATAGTGAATAGCCTAACATACCTGTATATTATGAAAAAAGGGAATTGAAACATGATGGCAGGGGATGGGGGAATAGCAGGTTATAATGAAGTACTACTGGAATAGAGAGCCTAGGTATGGGTACCGCCTGGGAAGTTCTCATGGGGGTTATTCAAAACTATGGATGCAGTACGTTGGAACAGTAAGGCAATATAGCTAAGAGATAATAGATCTGAGAACTGAAAGTAGAGGAAAGATGGTGTGGCAAGAATAAAGAAAACCACCAGAAAAGTAGCCTGGTGGGGTAGGGGAAGGTTGTCCTGGTAATGTACAGTTAGCCTTTCTTTAAATAGATAAGCATATGAAAATGAACAGTGATTAAAACATATCTTGCAACTATACTGGTCAAAAACCTAGGAGAAATCCAAAATAAGGGTTTTCTTTGGGGCTTTCACAGTGCAGCTAGACAGCTTGCAGTTTTGCTTTCTTAACACCAGGGCTTAGAACTTTGCAACTATACTGTGCAAGAAACTGAGGAGCAATCCAAAATACTTGGCTTTCTTTGGGGCTTTCACTGTGCAGACAGGTAACTTGCAATTTGGTTCCTTAAAACCAGGGCTTAGAACTTTGCCACTACACTGTGCCAAAAAGTGAGGAGCAATCCAAAATACTGGGCTTTCTTTGGGGCTTCCGCAGTGCAGACATGTAGCTTGTAATTTGTTTCCTTAACACCAGGGCTTAGAACTTTGCAACTACACTGTGCCAAAAAGTGAGGAGCAATCTTTCTTTGGGGCTTCCGCAATGCAAACAGGTAGCTTGCAGTTTGTTTCCTTAACACCAGTGCTTAGAACCAAGACTGGCTCTACACATCACTGGGATAGGAACGAGGATTCTGGGCAAGGGTAGAATGATTTCCTCACTACTGTAGACACGTTATGGTCAGAGGCTAGATTACTGTATATACGTGTCCCCAAGTCCCTGACTAATTGGTCAACTCTTAGGGGTGAGTCGTCAATACAGTAGTTACTAGGGTGGATGACTTCCCAAAGGACACTTTTATGCATTCCTTGGCATTTGGCTTTAGCCCAATGGCTCTGGCATTAGTTATTTGTCTGTGTCAGCCCTTCCTGTAGAATATTTGTCACTGGAGGATTCTATGATGGCTCCTAATTTGCAATTATTTGCATATTTATTCAGCCAGCGGCCATTGACTTTGGCCATGACTTCAGAGAAGTAAATGCCACAAAGGAGTGGTCCTAGGACCGATCCCTGTGTGACTCTGCTTGTTACTGGCCAATTTGTAGGAGTGGACTCCCCAATTCTAATTTTCTGAGTCCTGTCTGAGAGCCAGCTGGCTATCCACCAGTTGATATAAGGGTTTATACCTAAGCTCTTGAGTTTGTCAAGAATGTCCAAGTGGGGTATTGTGTCAAATGCCTTTCCAAGGTTAAGGTAGGCAGTGTGGACCATTTTGCCCTCATTCATTGTTTTGCTGACCTTCTCATAGAAGTCCACAAGGTTGAGTAGGCATGAACTGCCCTTGACAAAACCAAACTGGGTTAGGTCTAGTGTCTGGGGGTTCCCTGTGTCATTATTGATCACTTCTATGATAATTCTTTCCATGACTTTACATTTGAGATTAGTGAGACTCATGGGTCTGTATTTTCCAGGGTCTGTAGATGGCCCATCTTTGCACAGACATATGACTGTTATTCTCCATTCATGAGGCAAGAAGCTTGTTTGAAGGCTACAGATAAATTACAATTTCAAACAGCCTGATAGGTCATGTTTCATGCTATTTTGAAGCCATCCTGGGATATTGTCTGGGGCCCATTGATGCAATGTTCTTGGCTTTAGAGAGAGCATTAAGGACCTATTCCCTAGTGATAGTAGGGGGAGTTATATTTGATGGTATTTCCAGAGAGGAGGTTGAGAGGGAGAGAGAGGTAAAGTTGGAGCTGAATTTGTCATCCATTAGGCTTGCTATATCTTCTGGTCCAGTATAGGTGGCTCCATTAACAATAACCTCTGCACACGATTGTGTATGGTAGAGAGTTGATTAGCTGAACTAACTGTAACCTAGTGCAGTTCAGATAATCAAACATAGGACCCCTCCTGTTTGGCATATACTTCTCAGAGGTACAGGCAAGCACAAGAGGACTATGGCTGACCAAGTTTGCAGATGACTGCAAACTAGGGGCTATAATTGACTCTTCAGCTGACACAGACATCCTCCAAAAGGTTCTCACTGAGACGGATACCTGGTGTCAAAATCATGGCCTCAAGCTAAATGCCAAAAAGTGCATAATCATCCCCTTTGGAAAAACAAAGTACCCACAAACTATCACATAGGTGGTAGTCCCCTAAATATGGAAGACGTAATAAGGGATCTGGGGACCCAGGTAGATAGTAATCTCACCTTTGATAATCACATTGCCAAAGTGGTTAGAAAATCTGTCTACGTGGCCCACCTAATCATAAAAGGGTTCGCATCCAGATCAAAAGAGGTCAATGTGCCCCTCTACCCATCACTCATCAGACCCATCATAGAGTAGAATGCCCCATTTGGGATGTACCTTACAAGAGACCTGCAACAGCTGGAAAGACCACAGAAGTACCTCACCAAGAGGATCACTGCCCTCAAACAGATGCCCTATGCAGCTCGACTGAAGAAATTACAGCTGCACTCGGTTGCATACAGCCTACTCAGAGGTGATCTCTGCCTGACATACAAGGCCATGTCCAACCCAGAATTGATGGACATGCTCCACCTAAAGAAAACCTTATCCCTGCGAGCCACATACTCTAGGGATCTAAACCTCACCACAACAATAAATACGACATGCTGGAGGGATAGATTCCTGTCCCAGATACTTCCCATGCTTTGGAACAAGATTTCAATCTACATTAGGCAGAGCTCCTCACTAGCACTTTTCAAAAAAAAACCTTGAGTGGATGGGAAACAGAAAGTTTACCTCGGGGATCACTTCAGTGGCTCTGCTGGAGAGAAGCACAGGGAGCTAATCTAAGGGGGTGGTGAAACCCAACACATTCTGGCTAGGCGTATAAATGCCTTCGGGCAGATAGCCTAGTGCCTACCTATGAACCTATATAATTGAACAGGATAAAAAACTTCTAAAATCTTGTTTTTTATCCATGCAGGGAATACACTTTTCAACCACTCAAAAATTACAGTGGACAATATATAATATTTTTCACACGTGAGTGTGCTACAAGCTCAACAAATATGCACAAGTGAATACTTATAATGTTCACATATTCAGACTTTATGACTTTTCCTGCCCAAAAACTTTGTAAGGCTGAGTTCAGATAACTGACGTTTTGGATAATTGACTCTCTACTGTATTGCTTTTGAGGTTGAGACATAACTAACAAATGCCTTATGGTTGTCATTGGTCTGGGAGGTCAAATTTACCTCAAATTTGGCTTTGGTGGACTTTATTTGTCCTCTCAGTTGTTTGCTTAGTTTGATGATATTGCTTTTATCCTGTTGGGTGCTACACCTTCTAATTTTTGCCATGATTTTCTTCCTTCTATTATCTAGCTTCCTCATGCTTTCATTCCTTCAGGGTGGCTTGTTTTTTGAGTTAGTTCTATACTTCTTCTTGATGGGTACATCTGCCTCTATGCAGCTATTAACATGGTTCTATAGGTTTGTTTTGTAAACACTTCTGTGTAGGCAGCAGTGTTCTCAGGGTTTATTGGGGCTTGAAATTTTGCCAGGTTATCACTTAATAGTGAAGTTAACCTTAAAATAGTTTCTGAACATTCCAGGGTTAAGCTGGGGTTCCAGGTTTTATTTTAATTCAAACAAGACTATTTTGTAGTCTGCCTACACCAGAGAAGACATTACATTAGAGGATGTACAGCATTCTCCTGTATTAGTGAGGGCCAGATGCAGTACAGTTGCACCCCAGTTGGTGTATTAACAATCTAGTCTAGGTAGTTTGTGTTTACAAAATCCAGGAATCTCTGTGCCAGCACATTTGGTGTTGTATACAATTCCCAGTTAATAGTGGGGTAATTAAAGTCACTCATGAATATGGTATTGTGTTAGATGGTGAGAGTTTCCATTAAGTTTAAAGGGAGTAGTATGAGATTTTGCCTATGGTGATTTAAACATGGAGAAGCACAAGTGCATTGTCCTGTTTGACCAGCACTGATATATATTTATTTTTTATGTAAATTGAGACACCTCCACCTTTAGTCCTTATCTGTGTAGTAGCTTGTCTAAATGTGTGGAAGGCGTTATAGCCTTGAACTACCGGTGTGCTCTCCGTGGCTTTAAACCATGTCTCAGTGACCACACAGACATCAGCATTGTCTAGGGTGAAGAGAGCTTGCAAGGAGTGGATTTGTTTTGTTTAGACTCCTAGCATTAAGCAGTAACACCTTTAGCTTTTCTTGGTTTTGATTTGCTATGTCAGAAGTACTTTCAGTTTGGCATTGCCATAAAAAAGCACTATGGGGGAAGACAATGTTTTAGCTAATATTCAAAAGCCTACAGGGGAGATCTGCAGACCACCCACATTGACAATCTCTTTCCATGTTGACAAATATTGTGCACCCCCTTAGAATGACACCAGAATCTAAGCCAATTATTAAAGTCAGTCATTTACTGTTTGTATTGTGGCATCATCCTTGGAGAAGATAAAATGCCGCTCATTGCTAGCCTCATACTAGCCTGGGACAAATACTCTCAGAGCTTCATGATATGTCTCCTCATAAAAAGAGACATGGAAGAGCTCTCAGATCATGTGGCCCAGGCAGGTATGACCCTACACCTGAGTAGTATCCTGCCTTCGCCCAGAAGAATACCACAGTATAAGGACAAAATGACTGACTTCAAGAAATGGCTAAGCTTCTGGTGACTTTCAAAGGGGATCCTGTATCTGTCAGCCTGGGACGACATGATCGACAAAACACGATGCTTTGCCAGAGATGGTCTGCACCTGTCGCCCCTGGGATTCAGGTTACTGGCTATAGCTCTTGCCACCCCTATAGTGCCCTATAGGACAAAATCACCACCATAACACATACAAGCATGCAAAATCTGAAGGTAGTGCTACTCAATGCTAAACGTCTAAACCTCAACATGCACTCTCTCGAGGCACTCCTAAAAATGGAGAACATTGATATCTGTGCAGTAACTGAGACCTGATTCAAGGCTCCAGAGAGCACCCCTGCAATACCAGGCTATAACTCTTACCACACTTTTCGGCCAACAAACCAAGATCGAAACACTAAAGATGGAGGAGTGTCCATACTCACCAAGGATATTCACAGCTCCAGGCTAGTTGCCCATCACAATGCATCTGAAGTTCTCCAGGTGCAACTAACACTAGGTAAGACTGCAATCCAAATTGTAGCTTGTTACAGATCCCCCATCATGCCCCAAGATTCTCACTACACCTTTCTAAACATACTGGAAAATATTAAGATACAACCAAACACCCTAATACTGCGTGATTTCAACTACCCTGCCATTAACTAGTAAAGTTACTCAGGTACCAACACCTTTTCCCAACAGTTCTTGGAATTCATAAATTCCAATGCCCTGGATCAGCTAATCCATTGTCCCACCAGGGGCTCCAATATCCTAGACCTGGTCATTACCAACATGGGAGATAGATACTCCATACCAGTGGTCACCCCCTCATTGGTCAGGTCTGACCATAAGCTAATCACCCTTGACATCCACATCACACCCCCACCCCCACCCCTCCCGTAAGGAAACCTCCATAAAAAACTTCTCCAAAGCCAACTTCATGCTGCTCAAGTCAGAAGTGACAAACTTCATGACACCCATGCAGATGGGAGCTGAAAGTTCGTCTGCTGAATCCTATACTAAGGCACTGTATGAGCACATCCACTTGTGCATGAATTGTGCCACTGCCAATACAAGCAAGATGCTCTCCTCCAAAGAAAGGAAGCCAATCTGGTGGTCCCCTGCCATAAACAAACTATACAACAGAAGGAAGAAACTGTTGCAGAAAAGAGGAAAATTCCAGGATGCAAAAAACTCCCTTATCAACCTCAGTAAGAAGCTGAGATCCCACATAAAATCCTCCAAAGCTAGTTATGAAAATAAAATTGTCAGAGTCCAAAGACTACCACAAGGCATTCTATAGTTATGTCAAGAATCTAAATGGCAATGCTCAGATCTGCTCTGAACTACAACAGAATGGCATTAAATATACTGATCCCAAGGATATTGCCAATATCCTGGCAGATCAATTAAGTGCCAACTTCACTCCCCTCTCACCCTCTAACGGGCCCATCTCAATGCCAAAAGTTTTCCAAATTCTGGTAATCACGGCTACACACTCCAAAGCTAAGAATACAGCATCCATGGGACCAGATGACATCCCGGGCTGTGTACTACATGAACTACAAAATGAACTGGCACCTCACCTAAGTGTCATGTTTAATCATAGCCTCACCTCAGGCTTCATGCCCACTGAGTGGTGCACAGCTACAGTTATCCCACTCCACAAGGGAGGATCCACCTTGGATCCTGGGAACTACCATCCTATCAGTCTGACGAGCCTGATCTACAAGGGCACGGAATGCATGATCATGGAACTTATAAAGACATTGGCAACCTTCAAACACTGGACCCCACCCAGTTTGGGTTCATGAAGGGCTGATCTTGTCTCCTGAACCTGATTGAGTTCTTCGAATCAGTCTCCAGAATTGTGGACAAGGGTAAGGCAGTCCACACAGCCTATCTGGACCTCGCCAAGGCCTTCATCACCATCCCCCACTCTGGAATCATAGATAACCTTACTAAACTGGGCATAAATCCCTACGTCACTTGATGGGTTGCCAACTGGCTTACTGACAGAACCTAGACTGTAACAGTAGCCAACTCCAAATCCAGTTCCAGACAAGTGACAACTGGAGTACCTCAGGGTTCAGTCCTGGGACTGCTCTTGTTTGGCATCTACTTCTCTGAAGTACAGGCCATCACTAAGGGACTCTGGCTAGCAAAGTTTGCAGATGACTGCAAACTGGGAGCCATTATTGAATCCCCAAATTATGTGGATGTTCTACAAAAGGGACTTACAGAAACAGATGCTTGGTGCCAGAGCCATGGGCTCAAGCTTAATGCCAAGAAATGTATAGTTATCCCCTTTGGGAAAAAACATGTACCCATGAATTACCACATAGGTGGCAGTACACTAAACACCGAAAGTGTGATGAAAGACTTAGGGACACAGATGGACAGTGGTCTCACCTTCGATAACCACATCGCCACAACAGTCTGGAAATCCTTCTATGTGGCACATCTCATCACTGAGGGCTTTTCATCCAGAAAAAAGGAGGTCATTGTCACACTGTACTCATCCCTCATTAGACCCATTATAGAGTACAATGCCCCATTTGGTATGTACCTCACAAGACATCTGCAACAGCTGGAAAGGCCACAGAAATACCTCACTAAAGGAATCACAGGCCTAAAGCAGATGCCCTATGCTGACCGTCTAAAAAAACTCCAGCTATACTCTGTGGCATATTGTCTACTCAGAGGTGATCTCTGCTTAACATATGTTGGACATGCTCCACATAAAGAAATCCCAATCCCTCAGAGCCACATGCTCCAGGGATCTAAACCTTGTCATCAAAATTAACAAAACATGCTGGAGGGATAGGTTCCTGACCCAAAGACTCCCTATACTCTGGAATAGACTGCCCATACATGTCAAGCAGAGTGCCTCCTTGGCCCTCTTCAAAAGGAACCTTGATGATTGGATGGGAGAAAGGAAATTCACCCCAGGGATCACATCAGTCACCCTGCTAGACAGGGATCCAGGGAAGTAAATATTGTGGGAAGAAATATCTAGGGAACTGTTATGGCTAGGCTTGTATAGACCCTAGGGCCGATAGCCTATTACCAACCTATGAACCTATATTATCCAGGGAGGTATATCTCAGGTCATTTACACCCACATGGACAACAACTGAGTCATATTGGTACTTGTGGTCCAGTGACTTGAGTGCGTGTGTGTGCAATCTGGTGGATCCTGGCCCCTGATAAGGAACTGACCGTGACTTTCTCCTTACTCAGCCTCATGAGAGGGACATCAGCATGTCTTACAATGGAGTCTCCAATGACCAGAATGTTGGATTGTGTAGTGGCCTACCTTATGGGCTTAGAAGTAGAGGCTCCATGGGATGTCGCTGTATATGCTGATGTGGGTGTTGTTTTGAAAGACCTCATTCA
Organism: Protopterus annectens; assembly: GCF_019279795.1. Lineage (NCBI taxonomy): Eukaryota > Metazoa > Chordata > Ceratodontiformes > Protopteridae > Protopterus > Protopterus annectens. Next base: position 10,546,467 of record NC_056726.1, read on the forward strand.
GGGCTGCTGAGGGTATTTGTTATGTGTATTTTCATCTAGGAGGTCTTTGGGGTTTAGGAAGCTTACACTTGAGTGTCTCAGCATATGTGGGTCTATGAGTTCCCTTCATATAAACAAAATCCCATTTAACATTGAGCCAAGAACACCAAATATCTGGAACACAGACATGTAACTAAAGGTAACTGCTTGGCCAGCATGTTGACTTTTGCCCCTAATCTCCACAGTAGTGCGATCTCGGAGTTAGTATATTTTGTTGGGGGGGGTTGGGGGGCACAGCCCCCTATGTGGGTGAGTTTTCTTTGCTTCCATTTCAGTTTGTTTGTCAGGTTGCCCAATGGGTTACTTACCTTTATCTAAACGTCAGTGTTCTGAGCGGCCTGTGTTTTGGGTTCTCGGCTCGATGTTATGAAAGTCGGGTAAGTGGGATTTTGTTTATATGAAGTAGACCCAGGTCTATATGCCTGCTTTGAACTGTCAGTGATGAGTGCAGCGTGTGTACTACTGACAACCTGACTGACATTAGGAGTGCTTTTACGTAAGAGTTTGAACTGCCTGTGATGGGTGCAGCGTGTATACTACTGACAACCTTACTGATATTAGGAGTGCTTTTACTAAGAGTTTTGCCTCCAGTGACATTATGTAAATGCATCTCTCAAATACTATATCACTGGTTTTGAGAACTGGCTGGTTATCATTAAACATGAGCCAATTTCTACATTGCCTCAGGATGCTCATATCCACCAAGCTGTTAATGGAGATAATGGGAAAGTTCATATCCATAGCAACTAGCCCTTTTTTATTGATCAGACTGTTATAGTGAGAATATAAAGTAATGTCAGGCATATCTGGTTTGCAACTCTAGGGGCAATGCTTGTCACTGTAATTTAGTCCTGTGTGCAACTAGGTATTGGTGAAATTTCAAGGGTGCTTTTACAAGAATGTCACAAAGAGAGACATGACCAAGTTCTCTGAATATATGTTTCAGGCAAGTATGTCTTTAGCCTTGAGCAGCATACTACTTTCACTTAAGATGATACCACAATATAAACAAAAAATGATAGACTTCAACAATTGGCTTAGTTTTTGGTGTTACTCTAAGGGGATCCAGTACCTGTCAGCCTGGAATAACATCGCAGATAGATCACGCTGCTTTGTCAGACATGGCCTTCATCTGTCACATCTAGGATTTTGGTTACTGGCTAAGGCTCTTGCCTCCCCATAGTGCCTTTTTTAGGCAATGTCACAACAAAATTCCCAACATAAAAATGTCTTGAAAAAGCAACTTCAGTGTTTTGCTCCTAAACGCTAGGCATCTAAATTCAAAACTGCAGTCACTGGAAGCAGCTTTCACCTTAGAAGATGCTGACATCTGTGCAGTCACAGAGACTTGGTTTAAGGCCATGGAACGCATCCCAGCCATACCGGGTTATAATGCCTTTCACATATTTAGACCACAAACTGAAAGTGCAAGAGCTAAAGGAAGTGATAATTCCAAACTGAGTGCAATCATTAAGTCCCCAAATGATGTCAACATCCTACAAGAGGGACTTACACAGACAAACAACTGGTGTCAAAGCCATGGGCTAAAACTCAATGCAAAAAAAATGCATCATCATCCCTTCGGCAAGGGTGACATCCCTGCAGATTACCACATTAATAACAACACCCTAAGCATGCAATCAGTGGTGAGAGATTTGGGCACACAGGTTGACGGCAACCTTTATTTGACCACCACGCATCCACAGTGGTAAGAAAGGCTTTCAGTCACCCAACTCATAAGTAAGAGCACTGCATGAGAAAAAACAGAGGTTATAACCCCTGTATTCCTGACTCATCCAGCCAATCTTCTTCTCCTGTTTGGGGTCACCACAGTGAAACAATGGCCCACAGAATGATTGGTAGTAGAGTCTTACAGTGTTGAGTTGCTAGCCTGGCACCCAACCTTCCACAGAATGAACACACACACACACACACACACACACACACACACACACACGCACACACGCACACACACACACACACGCACACGCACACACACGCACACACGCTCACACACGCACACAAGCACACATGCACACACGCACGCACATGCACACACACATGCACACACACACACATGCATACACACCTAAGGCCAGTTTAGTGTGCCCAATCCACCTGTAGCATGGGGATGTGGGAGGAAAATGGAGCACCCGGAGAAAACCCACATGACCACAGGGAGGACATGCTGACTCTGCACAGAAGGCATTCCAACCAAGAATCAAACCAGAAAACCTCTTGCTGTAAGGCGACCAATGCTAACTGCTGCACCACAGCGGCCACCCCCTCACTCATCAGACCAATAATAGAGTACAATGCTACCTTTGGTCTGTACCTTACCAGGCACCTGCAGCAACTGGAAAGACCTCAAAGGTCTCTTACAAACAAAATTCAGGCTCTTCAGCATATGTCATATGTTGGCAGACTGAAATCATTGTCACTATACTCTGTGTCTTACAGACTACTCAGAGGTGACTTCTGTCTTGCATATAAAGCAATCTCAGATACTGCTCTAATGGAAATGCTGCACATTGGTAAAGCAAAGGCTATAAGATGGACTCGCTCTAGGGAACTCAACCTAGTATGTGAGATGAACAGGACTTGCTGTAACAACAGACATGTCTCACAAAGGTTACCTCTCCTCTGGAACAAAAAAATTATGTACTTGCCATAACGTTTCATCTGTATTGTCGATTTTTCATCTCTCCTCATATATGGGTCTGGATCTGATCCCTCAGATCTAGCTCGGCCATCAGCAAGCTCATGGCAATGAAAACATTCTTGGATACCCCCTTACCCACAATGCATCTCTCCCAAATACCTCAGATCTTGTTTGCTGCAATAACATTAGCAGAAAGTGAAAGGTTAGTATTAAACATCCAAAGCAGCCTTAAGTGAAGCAATTTCTGGAGTCTAATGAAATCCAATCTAACCCTAGAAATCCTCTTCCCATTCAACCAGGAATCCATGGATGGAGGTTGGAGGGTGAGATTATGAGAGATGAAAAATCGACAATACAGATGGAACATTATGGTGAGTACATAACTTCTTTATCTGATCTTGTCAAGTTTTCATCTCCTCCTTACATGTGGGACTGAGACAGAATCCCCAGCTACCTTAATCCAAGGGTGGACTCATGGGAGAATATTCTTCAGAACCATTGCGCCAAAGGAAGCCCTTTGCCTGGAGACCAAACCTAATTTGTAATGAGTGATAAAAGTATGATGGTTTGCCTAAGTGGCTGCTGCGCAAATATCATCCAAGGAAGCATTGGTCTGAAAGACTGCAGATGTGGCCATTGCTCTGGTAGAATGCACCCATATGGAGTTTTCAGGTTTCATACCTTTTGAAGAATAAATAAAGAAAATACAACCAAAAAGCCACTTTGATAAAATAACTTTGATAACTGATAGGCCTTTTATAGGCCCTGCAAATGCAATAAACAATTGTTTAACTCTCCGTAACTCTTTAGTACTATGAAAATAGAAATGTAACTGTCTATGATCATCAAACAAATAGAGCTCATATTCACCCTTATTAGAAAAATTAGGGAAGAAAACAAGTAAATGAATAGTCTGATAAGGATCTGTTTGAGAAACAACTTTGGGCAAGAAAGAGGGGTTGGTATGCAAAGAGACTATCTTTATGGAAAACCAAATACAGAGGTTGAGAAGATAGTGCTTGAATTTCTGATATCTGTGTCACTGATGTAATAGCCACCAAAAAGAGAATTTTCCAAGAAAGATACTTAACCTCACAAGTTGCTGCAGGTTTGTAGGATGGTTGAGTAATCAGGTGCAGTACCAGATTTAAATCCCAAGGGGGGAGAAGGATCCTTGTATGGAGGTTTTAACAACATGGTCCCTTTTAAGAAAGTTTTGCACAGTTTGTGGGAAATCAAGGATAAGCTATCTATCCCAATGTGGAAATTTGAAATGGTTGTTAACTGCACCTTAGTAGATGCCGCTGCCCCGTTATTGAAAAGTTGGGTCAGGAATTCCAGAATGAAATGAATGGAAGCCGTGATGGGATCCATATTGCGCTGTTGTGCCCAGCTTTTGAACCTCTTCCATTTACTCTAAAGTTTTGGAGTAGATGGGTTATGGGAGGAAATCAAGATATAATGGGCTGGGGGGACAGCATAGGTTGTCTGGCAATTAATGGAACTGGAGGAACCAAGCATTCAGCTTGAGATTGTTGAAGGTTGGGATGAGACATTCCTTTTGGATGTGACAATAAATCTGGAAAGGGATCCAGAATCCAGGGATCCTTCTGCAGATGAGGCCACAGGAAGGGAAACCAGATTTGTTGAGGTCAATTTGGGACAATGAGGATCACTGCCCTCTTCAACCTGTTGGGTTTCTAAATGCATTTGGGGATCAACAGAATGGGGGGAAAGCATACAGAAGTCCTGGGGGCCAATAGTGCACCACAGCATCCCTTGGGGACTGCCCCTGTGGGGGAATCAGAGCAAAGTAGTTGCTGCATTTGCTGTTTAGGGGAGAGGAGAAAAGATTGCAGCAAGGCTGGCCTCATGTGCAGAATATATTCTCCACTATATTCTGGTTGCGGGACCACTCGTGTACCATGAGGATGGCTGTTTAGCTTGTGCGCTATGACATTGGATCTTCCCAGAATAAGAGTTGCTATCAGAAACGGTTGGATGAAATCATACATTGTCAGTCTCTGAGAACTTCATGACAGAGAGGGTACGTTCTGGTTCCTCGTTTGTTTATGTACTGTATTACCGACATGTTGTCCGACTGAATCACTATCGTCCTTAGAGGAAGAGCAGTCTGAAATGCCTGCAATGGTAAAAGCACTACCCTCATCTCTAGGATGTTTATGTGGAGCTTGGCCTCATCTGCAGACCAGGTACCTTGGACAGTCTTCCCCAGATAATGCCCACCCCCACCCTATCTAGGAAGCATCCATTGTCATCATAGCCTGTGGTAGAGGAGGAACAAAAGGTCAACCTTGTATCACTTATTGAGCATGAATCCACTATGAGAGATATCCACTATTTTTTGCATACGTCCATTATGAGAATCTGGTAAGACATTGATTGGTGAACTATTGACAACTGACAGGCTAGAAGCCATTGCAAAATCTGTGTATGAAACCTTGCCAGTGGGGTCAACACAATTGCTGCAGCAATAGATTGTAAGGCCTGTAGAACTTGACGGGCAGCCACCCTCTTGTTTCTGGTCTGCCTTTTGATTGTTAATACTCTGGAAGGAGAACATTTGGCAATCAGCTGATTTGTGTCTAGCAAGGCTGCTATGAACTCTATTGTCTGAGTAGGTTCCAGATGAGATTTTTGATGATTTATGGCTATACCTAGTTCTGAACAAGGTGAAGAACAGAGTCTCTTGTGTAAACCAGTAGATGCTTGGTTGGAGCAGAAATGAGAAAAATCGCCTAAGTATGGAAACACCTGAAATCCTTGTTGTCTCAGGCAAGCCCCAACCAGTGCCATACATTTGGTGAACACCCTGGGGGTGGTAGTGAGACCAAAGGGCAGTACTATGAACTGGTAATGACTGGCTGGTGGCTGGAAGCATAGGTATCATCTGGAGCACCTGCCCATTTTTATATGGTGGTACACATCCTGCAGATCTACTGAGCACATCCAATCATCCTTGTCCAGGAAAGGAAGTATGGACTGAACTGTGACCACTCGGAACTTGCTGCATTTGACTGACTTGTTTAATTTGCCGAGATTCAGAATCGGTCTCCAGCCCCCTGTTTTCTTTGGTACTAAAAAGAACACCGAATCCTCTCAGGTCTGGGGGGACCGCTTAGATGACTCTTTTTTTCTAGCAGTTTTTGAATTTTCAAGACTGCTTGATCCCTTTGACTGGGTGGAACATCCAGAATTTTCTTGCTGGGAAGGGGCTGTTTAGAAAAGAGTATGTGGTAACCCCTGGATATTATCCTCTGCATGCACACATCGAATGTTATCTTCTGCCAGGCTCTCCAGTGCAGGGATAGATGACCACCGATTGCCTCCAGAGACAGACAATCGGGCCTCCTTTCTGCACTGCTGAAAAGGTTTCCCAAAGAACAGTTCCTGGGAACCTTGGTTTTGTGGACCTCCTCTGCCTCGAAGGCAGTTTCTTCCATTGTTGTTTCCCCCTCTGTCTCTGGAGGAAAACTCTCCTTGTGTGTCTTGGTAAGATCCTTGAGACTTTTTGAACCACATTTTTCTGCTGCCTCTCTGACCTTTGGGATAGGGTCTCTGAGGAGTTGAAAATGTATGCCCATGGCAGATATGGTCTTACCTTCCTTCTCAAACCTGGATAGTGCATCTTTGATGCCAAAAAGCGAAGTGCTGTTAAACACAGCATTAATGAACAAAGACTTCAAAGGTTCCACAAAATCCCAAAAGCATAGCCAGGCTTACCTCCTCATGGAAATGCCACAACCTGCTGCTCTGCTCGTCCCTTTAGCTGAGTGGACAATGAGCCTCATGGATGAGTTGGCTATTGAATGTAGGGTGGCTAACTGGGAAGCTACTTTCTCTAGCTCCCTCAGCTACTGATCCTTGAGGGGTATCTGAGGACTCCTTCATCAGATCCCTTTGTAGTCTGGTGAAATGAGATAGATAGTTCAGCGACCACAAGGCAAAAGTCACTGAGGAAAAGACGCTTCCCACATCTATCCATCATCCTAAAATCTTTATTAGGAGTATGGATAGTTGAATTCTCCTCGGAAAGTTCCTTCTTGATCACTGCTGCCACAACCATGGCATCTACTGCAACCCCTTTAGTCCAGAAGGCCTTATCTGAGGGAGTGGTTATAATCTCCGGGGAATCAGCTCAATGAAGTCTGGGGTCTCACATGCCTGCTGTGAGATGAAATCTATGAGCTCATCAGTAGGCAGAGTCAACCAGGAGGTACAATGGTGGGAATCAAAGTCAGCCAGGTACACAGACTCCTCAGGCAATGGTTTGCTGGACTGCCAGTCACACCTCTGCTTGAAAATCTCTAGACTCTCCCGAAAAGGAAACACTCTCAGTGGGGTGACTGTGGAGAACCTTCACCCTCATTGAGGTCAGTGTCTTCTGTGGCTGACCCCTCCATGGAGTACAAATGCTTCTTCTTGCATAACCTCTTCCTAGGGACCTCCTCAGTGGGGTAGTCTGGGAAAGTATCAGAAGAGCAGGGGGTATCCTGATGGGTATAGCTTGGCATCTGGCGTCCTGCTGCCCCAGTGGAACATGGTGGGATGATGAGAAACACTGGGTATCTGCATGGGATAATGGATCCAAGAGGGCAGGTGAATTTTTTTGATGCAGTAGCAGCTATAGCCCTCTCCACAGCCCCAAAGGCTGACTGCTCCTGAATGGATGAGGACTCCGGCTCTGATAAGCCATGCTTTTGGGACACAGACCCCCCCTCTAGTCCCAAAGACAGTTCACCGAGGGTTGAATCCAGAACAGAGCTCACCTTCGCCAAAGTCCGAGGGGTATCGACTGCTTTGAAGACCTGGGAGTTGATTGCACCCCAGGCTCGCAAGACTCTCTCTCTGGCTCCAAAAAAGCTGACAAGCACCAATCGAAAGTCTGATCCTAGGAAGTGGACAACCTTGGATATGAGCTTAAGAGCAATAGGTCTATCAGATCTGGGGGCTCCGAAGCTTGCTCCAGAGTTGGAGAAGGAGGAAGAGGAGAAGTGGATGGCTTAGGCAGACCTGAAACCAAATGATCTGAGGCCAACAGAGACTTAGTGATACCCTGTACCCATAAAATCGTCTGCAGCATCTAATCCACATCTTCTTCAGTAAGACTCCTGGTTGAACAGGAAGATGATGCAGGAGGAAATCTTGGCCTTGACAGAAAGGGAGATGCACCCTCAAAGGAACTGGATCAAATGACTGAGAGTACCATGTTCTCAGTAAAGTCAAAATTGGTTTGAAAGGACTAAGTGTCGGATCCTGCATCAACGGATCCAATCCATCCTTGCTTGATGAGATCAGAGATGAAGTCAGATCTGACGGAGTAATAGTGGTCAGAGAAGAAGGCTCTGATCGGCTTCTAGACTTCCCAGACGAGGGAGACTTCAGCTTTTTTGGCTTCAGCTCTGAGATATCTGTTGGCGCCAATAAAGGTCTCTTTTTGGCCTTGTTCATAGGTTCATAGGTGTGTACTAGGCTAACGGCCCTGAAACCTTTACAAGACAAGCCCATAGGATTACCCTGGCATCATGCCACCCGACCTTAGTTCCCAGTGCCTCTGTCGAGCAGAGCCACTAGAGTGATCCCCAGGGTGAATTTTCTATTTCCCATCCACTCGTCAAGATTTCTCTTGAAGGGCTCCAGTGAAGTGCTCTGTTTGACATGTATGGGAAGTCTTTTCCATAGCATGGGCAGTCTCTGGGTTATGAACCTGTCCCTCCAGCACATTCTGTTAATTGTAGTAATGAGGTTGAGGTCTCTGGAGCATGTGGTGCAGCGGGATTGGGATTTCTTTAGATGTAGCATTTCTAACAGGGCTGGGTCAGACATGGCTTTGTAAGTCAAGCAGAGATCACCTCTAAGTAGGCGATATGAGACAGGGAATAGTTGCAAGTTTTTTTGTCTGTCCATATAGGACAAGTGTTTAAGGCCTAGGATCCTCTTTGCGAGGTACTTTTGTGGCCTCTCCAGTTGTTGCATTTGTGTAGTGAGGTACATGCCAAATGAGGCATTGTACTGGATGACTGGCCTAATGAGGGAAGAGTAGAGGGAGACGATGACCTCTTTCTTCTTGGATGCAAAACCCTTAGTAATAAGATGCACCGCATAGAAGGACTTTCTGACCACAGTGGCAATGTGGTGGTCAAAAGAGAGGTTTCTGTCAAACCGTGTTCCCAGATCTCTTATAACGCTTTCTGTGTTCAGTGGACTACCATCGACGTGGTAATTCATGGGGACTGGGTTTTTCCCAAAGGGGAAGATGGCACATTTTTTAGAATTGAACTTAAGGCCATGGTTCTGACACGAGTCGTTGGTCTCAGTGAGGCCTTTCTGTAGGATATCAACATCACTTGTGGAGTTGATAATAGCTCCCAACTTGCAATCATCTGCGAAAATTGTCAGCCAGAGTCCCTTTGTGTTGGCCTGGACTTCAGAGAAGTAGATACCAAACAGGAGAGGACCCAGGACCAAACACTGTGGGACTTCACTCATGACTGGTCGGCAGTCTGACCTGGAGTCAGCTACTTTCACACTGTGGGTTCTATCTGTGAGTCAGTTTGTAACCCACCTAGTGATATAGGGGTTGATGCCTAGCTTTGTGAGTTTTTCTATGATTCCTGAGTGGGGAATGGTATCAAAGGCCTTGGCCAGGTCAAGGTGGGCTGTATGAACCACCTTGCCTTCATCCACAGCTCTGGTGACTGACTCAAAGAAGTCAACCAGGTTGAGCAGGCAAGATCTACCCTTCACAAAACCAAACTGTGTGGGATAAAGAGTGTGGAGATTCCCTATATCCTTGTTTATTAGGTCCATGATGATGCGTTCTATAGCTTTGCATATCAGACTTCTCAGGGTAATGGGGCGATAGTTCTTAGGGTCTGTAGTCGCTCCTCTTTTATGGACAGGGATGACTGTAGCAGTGCGCCATTTGGTAGGGACAAAGCCTGAGGTGAGGCTGTGATTGAACAGGGCACACAGATGAGGTGCCAGTTCACTCTGTAGTTTATACAGAACACAGCCAGGGATATTGTCAGGTCCCATAGAGGCTGTAGTCTTGGCCTTGGACAGTGCTGTTTTAACCTGTGGAGCAGTAATACTGGATGCCTGGCAATCTACTGTTAATGTGATAAGTCCTTCGGGGGGGGGGGGGTCAAAGTTGGCACTGAATCTGTCGGCCAGTATATTGGCAATAGCTGTTGGCTTGGTATAGGCAGTAAAATTGTGCAGTAGCTCAAAGCAAATCTGGGTATTGCCATGGATATTCTTGATATAACTGTAGGAGGCCCTTGAAGTTGTCTTTACTATCTGCTGCAATTCTGTTTTCATAGCTAGCTTTGGAGGATTTGATGAGGGATCTCAACTTTTTGTTGAGGCTGATAAGGGAGTTTTTCCAGTCTTGGAACTTCATCTTATTCTGCATCAGTTTCCTCCTCCTGTTGTAGAGTTTGTTTAGGGCAAAGGACCACCAGATTGGCTTCCTTTATTTTGGAGGAGAGTGTCCTGGTTCTATTGGGTATAGCGAGATCCATGCATTTGAGTAAATGTTGGTGTATGATTTGACAGTCATGCAACTATTCTCCATTTGCATGGGTGCTGTGAAGTTAGCCACCGCTGTCTTTACGAGCCCAAAGTTAGCTTTGGAGAAGTTTTTCATGGTGGTTACCTTTGCGGGGGGGGGGGGGGGGGATTTCCAAGGTGATTTGTTTGTGGTCAAATCTAACCAGGGAAGAGTGTACTGTTGGTGTAGAGCAACAGTCGCTCATGTTAGTAATGACCAGGTCAAGGATGTTGCTACCTCTAGTGGGGGTAAGAAAGAGCTGGCCCAGGGCATTGGAATTGATGAATTCCAAGAATCGTTGGGCAAGTGTATTGGTACATGAGTAGTTTTTCCAGTTAATGGAGGAGTAGTTGAAGTCGCCCAGTATGAGAGTGTTAGGTTGGACCCCGATATTCTCTAGGGTGCTTAGGAACGTGGAGTGTGAGGCTTGGGACATGGTTGGAGACCTATAGCAGGCTACGACCTGAATTGCTGTCTTACCCAATGTTAGCTGCACCTGAAGTATCTCTGATGTATTATGCTGGGCTACCAGTCTGGAGGTGTGTGCGTCCCTTATGAATATGGAAACACCACTGCCTTTGGAGCTTCCGTCCAAGTTCTGGGGCTGAAAGGTGTGGAATGAGTTATAGCCTGGTAGTGCATGGCTGCTTTCTGCTGCCTTGAACCAAGTCTCTGTTACAGCACAAATGTCGATGTTCTCCATGTTAAGGAGTGCTTCGAGTGAGTACATTTTGAGATTTAAAATTCTAGCATTGAGCAGCATGACCCTCAGATTGCATTTGTTTGTTGCTGTTACTGTGACAATTTGGTCTTTGGAACACCGAAGATTTGGAGGACAAGGATAAAGCAGGGCTTGAACGAGCCAATTTTGTCTTAGAAACAGAACTGGACTTTTCTATTTCTCCAGGAATAGCTTCACCAAAGGAGGAAGGCAGCATACCCCTTAAAATGAGATTATTCTTCTGGTCAATTAAAGCTCCATTATTAAAGGAGTGACATATAGTACAGTCCTCTTGTAAGTGAAGAGGCCCAAAGCAATACATGCAGAGGGAGTGTAAGTCACTAAATGGAATTTTATGACTGCACTTCAAGCATGTTTTGAAACCAGCTGGTTTCTCCTGTTTCTCTGCCAGAACAGAGGACGAAAGCAGAGAAAACACTCACACAGACACACACACACTCGGAGAAAACAGGGACAGAGAAAACTACCCAAAAATGTAAAGGGGAGGAAAGTAGCCTATAAAAACACGGCTACTGGTGGAAAAGGAAAAAGTGAAAGCAACCTAAATAAAAAAAGGTTACTGCTAGAAAAGGTTCTAAAGTTCAAGGGTGAGAGAGAAAAGAATTACACTAAGTATATGAGAAATTAAAAAGAATATATGGAAAAATTTTGAAATATATGACCTGACACCAAGAGCTAGCTGATATGACCATGTTTTCGCCAAGCGGCAAACAAGATCTGAGTTATTTGGGAGAGGTGCATTGTGGGTAAGCGGGAGGTATCCTAGAGTTTTTTGGTTGCCATGAGCTTGCTAACAGTTCAGTTGGATCTGAGGGATCGGATCTAGACCCACATGTGAGGAGGAGATGAAAAATTGACAATATCAGATCTTCCAATTCAGGTGAAGCAAAGCCCCTTGTTGACCCTATTTAAGCATAATTTGTATGATTGTATCAGAAACCGCAAATTCACCCCGGGAGTTTCACCTGTGTCCCTATTGGACAGGGACAGTAGTTGTTGACTTAGTTATGCTTAATACCTTGATATTCTTGGAACAGGGGTTGTACTTGGCTAGGCTTGTAAAGACCCTAGGGCCATTAGCCTAGTAATCTCCTATGACCCTATGATCTCTTTAGGCTCTGTTAGTAGTTTTTCCTTACTATAAGTTACAACTGAACCCATCTTTGCAAAAAGTGCAAAAAAAAAAAAAAAAGTCATCTTTTCATCTGCCTCATCTCTATCATCACAAAAATGCTGACACTTGCAGGACTCAAAAAGGATCCCTGTGGCATCTAGCTTTTTGCCTTTCTCTTTCTAGATGTTACATTCCTCACTGTCCCCTTTTTTTCTACCACCAAACCCATTTCTTGCACACTTTGCCATTCTGATTCACAGTTATTTCTTTTACCATCTGAAACAACCTCCTGTGTGGTATAGTGTAGTATCCAAGGCACTTCTGAAAAAAAGTCATCTAGTGGATTCTTTGGCACCTTCCCCTAAGATACTGTCTTAAACTGGATGAAATTTAATAGACATGATCTTATAGCTGTTAACAGACACTGGATTCATGCACCAAACTATTTGCATATAGGAATGTGATCAGCCTGCATTTTAAAACTCATTAATTTTCTAGGGACTGATATTAAGCTAACTGGCCTGTAACTACTCATCTTTTCTAGCTCCCTGCACTTGTCTAACAGTAACCATGACTGCTATTATACAGTCAAGTACAAAGTACAGTTGTGTACACTTACCATAAATGTAGATGTTCGAGTGTATTCACTGTTGCAGTCATCACATTTGGGTTATCTGTTTGCAGCAGCCCTCAGTCAGCCTGATTATCAAAGTCTTGGGTCCTGCGTTGGTTGCTGTCTCATCTTCCATGACGTCAGGCAGTCAGGGGTATAAAGCATGCAGCCAATGCCATTACATCGATTTTTCTTGCCCCAGATGTCAGGTGCCCCCATAATGGGAAGCAATTATATACAAGGTTACACCTCCAACAAAAAAGCAAATACACCAAAAAGCTTTAAGCATAGTAAACAAGAATAGAGGTATAGTCAACAGAAGTCAGGGGGCTGGAGGGGGGGTAACCAGGACTGCAACAGTGAATACACTGGAACATCTACATTTATGGTAAGTGTACACAACTGTACTATGTTCTTCGTGTTTCAATGTTGCAGTCATCACATTTGGGTAGATTCCCAAAGATAAGGATGGGAGGAGGTAATTAGATAGCATTAGGACCAGCTATAAGGCCCTGCAAGACTGCAGTGGCAAAGCCAGCTCTGGATTTAGAAAAAATTGGCAAGTGGTAATGCTTGGTGAAGGTATGTACAAAACTCCAGGTGGCAGCTTCTAGGATGTTCCTGGTAGGGACACCTCTGAGAAAGGCTGCAGAGGTAGATGCAGCCCTGGTTGAATGTGATCTTATCCCCTGTGGGGTAGGTTTTCCATGGTGCTAATAGCAGAAATAAATGCAATGGCCTATCCACTTAGAAAGGGTTTGCTTTGAAATGGCCTTCCCCTCTGCCCCTGCAGCAAATGCAACCAGCAGCTGATCAGATTTACTGAGTCTTAGTCCTGTCCAAGTAAAATCTAAGTTGTCTCTGCACGTCCAAGGAGTGCAGTATTCATTCCTCTTTGTTCTGTGGATTGGAAAAGGAGGTTGGCAAATGAATATACTGATTAAGGCCACACTGGATACCACCTTGGGCATGAAGGAGGGAATGGTCCTGAGGCACACCCTGTCAGCATGAAAGATGATGAAAGGCTCCATTGCCATGAGGGCCTGTAATTCAGACACTCTTCTTGCTAAAGTGATGGCTAGAAGGAAGGCTGTTTTCCAAGAAAGGAATTTCAACTCTGCGTTTGCAGCTGGCTCAAAGGGAGGTAGAATGAGCTTTTCCAATACAACGTTAAGGTCACAGGCTGGAGTAGGGGCTCTCCTGGGTGGTCTTAGGTTTTTGGCCCCTCTGAGGAATTGCTTCAGCAGTGGATGAGAGAAGATGGGTGGTTCTGTATTGTAATGAGCTGAAATGGCTGAGGCATGAATTTTGATGGAGGAAAAGGAAAGGCCCTTGTGAAGCAACTCAGTTAAGTATTGAAGAATATGGGATAAATTGGGCGCTGCTGTGCCCATCCCCTGAGTTTGGCTCCAGGAACAAAATCTTTTCCATTTTTCAGCATAGGATTTCCTAGTACTAGGTTTTCTTGCCTCCAGAATGACATCTATCACTTGCTTACTGAGGGATGGTAATGGAGAGATCAGGTAATTAGCCAGGCTGCCAGGTTCAGGGTTTGAAGCTGCGGGTGCAGAATCTGGCCCTCCTGCTGGGACAGCAGGGCAGGGGTCTGAGGCAGGTGCCAGCCGTGACACACTGCACAAGAGGGGGTACCCAGTGTTGGTGTGGCCAGTCTGGTGCAATCAGTATTGTCCTTGGTTTATCCTGTTTGATCTTTAGCAGTAACTTGGAGAGGAGAGGCAGAGGGGGAAAGGCATAAACTGATAGGTTTTTCCAGGTGAAGGACAGGGCATCCACTTTCCAAGCGTGTTTGTGGGGAGTCCTTGTGCAGAATTTGTCCAATTGGTAGTTCAGGGGGAGGCAAACAGGTCTATCTCTGGGCTCCCCCATTTGTTTCTCAACATGTTTCTATATATTTGGTTCCAGTTTCCACTCGTGTGGATCCATGAGATTTCTGCTTAGGTCATCTGCCAGTGTATTTAGCTTTCCTGACAGGAATTGAGCCTGTAGGAGCACTTGGTAGCTCAAGGCTGAGTTCCACAGAGCCATGGCTAGTCTGCAGAGAGGGTATGAGTGGGTTCCCCCCTACTTGTTTATGTACCACATAACAGTGGTGTTGTCCATCTTTACCAATAATTGACCTGGAAGAATGTAGTCCTTGAAGGCTATCAGAGCATTCTGTACAGCTAACATTTCTTTTTGATTGATATGCAGGTGCAATTGATTTGGGTTCCATTTGCCCTGAATGCACTGCCCTGCCAAGTGAGCCCCCCATGCATAGTCTAATGCGTCTGTTGTTAGGGTTTGGGCGGCAGGGGGTAGAGTGAATGGCAGTCCCTTGTTTTGGTGGCAGACCTCTGCCCACCAAAGGAACTCTATCTGCAGACAAGGTATGATAGGAATCATTGATTCTAGATCCTGAGAATGTTGACACCATAGGCTTTTTAGATACCATTGTAGTTTCCTCATATGCAGTTTTGCATATGGAATTAGTAGAATGCAAGCGGCCATGAACTCCAGGGCTTGCAGTATTTTCCTTGCAGATAGCTGGATCTTTGTGGCCAGTAGTTTGAAGTAGACTGTCAAATGAACTTGTTTCTCTGGCATGAGGTAGGCCATCTGGGAAGTTGTATTCAAGCTTGCTCCCAGGAATGCAATTTGTTGGCAGGGTACAAGATGTGATTTATTTTCGTTTATGGTGTACCCCAGAGACGTTAGCAATTTCTTTACAAATGCCAGATGATTTAATAGTATGTCCTGGCTTTCTGCATGAATTAGACAATCTTCCAGGTATGGGTATATTTGAATATTTATTTGCCTGCAAAATGCAGTGACTGGACCTAGGCACTTTGTGAATACCCTGGGCGCAGTAGATAAGCCAAAGGGCAGTGCAGAGAACTGATAGTGCATGTAGCCTTCTCTAAAGCGTAGGTATCTTCTGCAAGATTCCCTTATTGGGATGTGCAGGTAGGCTTCCTTTAAATCCAGTGTTGCCAAAAAGGCATCTTTGTCTAGCATGGGAAGCAGCTGATGAAGAATTAGCATCTTGAATTTTGGGATTACCAAAAATGTGTTTAGGATAGACAGGTCCAGGATAGGATGCCAGGAATTGTCTTTTCTGGGTACCAGGAAATGTCTTGAGTAGAAACCTTGCCCCCATTCTTCATCTGGGACAGGTTGAATAGCCATGATGCTTAAAAGAGAGAGAACTTGCTTTTGAGCCTCTGCCCACTGATTTGGGGGTAGGTCTGGCCAACCGTTTGGGGTTGGTAAGGAGTGGAAGTGGAAACTATATTTAAAACCCATTTGTCCTGGGTAATGAGTTCCCAATTTTTTGCATGCAGGGCAATCTTTCCCCCTAAAGGAACAGTCAGTTGAGCAGGGCTTGGAAGGTTTAAAGTTAAGTCATTGAGGCAGTTTAGCATAGGGGGAGTCTTACTACTCCCTGCTTTGGAAGTGGGAGCCCCCCACTGCTTAGGCCTGTGAGTACCTTGGAACTGAAGCCTGGGTGCTCTGCTGGTTCTGGGTTTGGACTGAGAAGGCCTGGAAGAGGCAGGAAAGGACCAATTCTAAGAGGGTCAATGCCTACTAAATCTGGGAGGCTGTACTTGCAGGAAAATTTAGCTTTTTCCTCCACATTTTTAAATACTTCTTCTGCTTTGCTACCAAACAGGCGGTCTTGGTTTAAGGGAGCATCCAGTAATTTAGCTTTAACATGATCTGGCAAAGATTACTCCTTAAGCCATGCGTGCCTTCTAAGTACAGACCCAGTGACAGCAGCCCTGCAAGATGCCTCTAATGAATCAAAACCACATTGCAAAGTATGTTTTCCAACTTGTTCAGCAGAATGCATTAAATCCTGTAAATCTTTATTTTCAGTATAGTCAGGAATCAACATCATTTTCTGTTTAAGCAGTCCAATAATATGCTGCTGATACTTTAACATATGAAACTGGCAGTTTAAGGCCCTAATGGCCAAGGTTGCAGAAGTGTATACCTTCTTACCCCATTTATCCAGTGCCTTGGAATCTCTATCAGAGGGGGTAGAATTTTTGGCAGTAGTAGCCTTAATGCCCTTGGGTCCCTGTGAAATGGTCTCAGGATCTGCAGTAGGATTTTTAAAAAGGAACTTGTGAGAGTCAGGTACCCTGTAATACCTATCAGGTTTTCTGGGAGCAGGAGGTAGAGTCAGGGGCCAGGCTAGATTCTGAGAAGGCATCATCTACAATGTCCATCTACAATGTCTAGTACAGGAGGAATAGCTAATGGCCTGTGTTAAGAGGCAGGAGTAAGAATTCCCTAAGCCTCTTTTTGGAGACAGAGTAATCCTGGCTTTCCCAGTGAAAATGCTCCCTAAGAGTATGCAAGGTTTCACCAAAAGAGAAATCCTCTGGAGGGTAAGCAGACGGAATGGAGTCCTCTGCATCAGAATCCTCATAGGTAGATAAGGGTAAATCCTGGTCATCAGAAAAAAACAGAAATTTCAGAATCCTGATCAGAAGAATCAGAAGGAAAATCAGTCCTAGGTCTCTTTAGAGGGCAAAGGATGGCTTCCCCTGATTAGAGTAATAAGGTCTTCAGCCATTCTTATCAATTGTTTTTTAGGCATATGGGCCTGACCATACGGTCTGGGCATCGGTTTTCTAGGCATGGATTGAGTTCTAGGCCTTGAAGAAGAATATGGCATCAGTTTAATATGCAAGTCAGTAGGCCTGAATACACCCTCAGAAGCCGGTGCCTGCACAGCGGCTCCGGACCCATCCAAGGTAGAAACATCCGCAGGTTGAAGCATCTCGCGGCATACCGGACTCCGAATGGGTCTCAATAGAGGCCTGTGAATCCGAAGTAGCGGTTATCAGGGGCTGCAAAAGCACCTGAGTACCGGCGAACTGGCGACTAACTTTGGAGAAGTGTCATCGGCAGCTTTGGACCTAAGCAGTCTGTCTCTGTCTTTGCGTTTTTTCGGAATGTCGGTAGTCGGGTGGCTTACCAAAGCCATTTCTGGATAACTGAACTGAGTACCAAAATATTTAGATGCGTAAATGAACCGATGATGAATAGTACGAGGTTTGAATAAGGCACGAAACTGACAGCGAGGTACGTCGTGGTCTGGGCCTAAGCAAGGAATGCAGTACGAATGAAAATCTTTATGAGGTATTTGCTTTCCACAAGAAATACAATTGTTAACTTTTACTGACATTGGATTAGAGCAAGAAAAAGGATCCCCAATGGGGTACTTAGCTTAGTTGAAGACTTCAGATCTGAAACTCAAAAATGAAAATTTCAGGAGTCGGCCAACTGGCACTTGCGAACTGCTTCTGCTTCGGGCACCGCACGGCAAGAAAGACTGATGTAATGGTGTCGGCCGCATGCTTTATACCCCTGGCTACCTGACGTCATGGAAGATGAGACAGCAATCAACGCAGGACCCAGGACTTTGATAATCAGGCCGACTGAGGGCTACTGCAAGCAGATAACCCAAATGTAATGACTAAAACAGTGATACACGAAGAACATCCTCTCTTTTTCTAATTCTAATGTGAACAAATCTGCCAGGTTTAAGTCTTTAAAATGGGTAATTCTGGTACTATTAGTTTTGTGGATAAGCAGGAGATCCATCAGAGTGGGGTCTGACAATGCCCTGTACGCCAGGCATAGATCTCCCCTCAAAAGCCTGTAGGAGACAGAATGCACGGATAAGGCCTTGAGGTGGTCTGCATACGACATATTACTTACTCCCTGTATTCTTTTAGTGAGGAACCTCTGTGGACGTTCCAGTTGTTGGATATGCCTGGTTAGGTACATACCAAAGGGGGCATTGTATTCAATGATAAGTCTGATGAATACTGAATACATTGGAGCAATGACTTCCTTGGACTTGGATGCCATACCTTTGTTTATAAGTTGAGCAACATAGAATGATTTCCTCGCCACTGTAGACACATGATGATCAAAGGCTAGATTATTGTGTGTGTGTGTCCCTAAGTCCCCGACTACTAGGTCAAATGTAAGGGGTGTGTTGTCAATATGATGGTTACCAGGGATGGATGACTTCCCAAAGGACACTATTATGCATTTCTTGGCATTTAGTTTTAGTCCATGACTCTGACACCAGTTTGTCTGTGTCAGCCCCTCCTGGGGAACATTTGTGTCAGCGTGAGATTCAATGACAGCTCCTAATTTACAATCGTCTGCAAATTTAGTCAGCCAGAGACCACTGACATTGGCCTTGACTTCTGACAAGTAAATGTCAAAAAGGAGCCAGCCAAGGACTGATCCCTGAGGCACTCCACTTATGACGGGCCTCTTTGTAGAGATGGACTTCCCAATTCTATCTTCTTGGGTCCTGTCTGTGAGCCAGTTGGCTATCCACCAGGTGACATACGGGTTTGTACCTAATGTCTGGAGTTTGTCAACAATGTCCGAGTAGAGTATTGTGTCAAATGCCTTGGCCAGGTCAAGGTAGGCAGTGCGAACGATTTTGCCCTCATCCATTGCTTTGGTGACCTTCTCAAAGAAGCCCACCAGATTGAGAAGACATGATCTGAATTTAACAAAACCAAACTGGGTTGTATCCAGTACCTGGAGGCTTACTACATCTCTATTGATCATCTCCATGAAAATTCTTTCCATGGCTTTACATATAAGACTAGTGAGACTTATGTGTCTGTAGTTTCCAGGGTCTGTATATGGCCCACTTTGTGAAGAGGGATGACTGTTGCCTTTCTCCATTCATGAGGCATGAAACCTAACTGGAGGCTACAGTTAAATAGCAATTCCAGAGGCCCTGATAGGTCATATTTAATGCTATTTAGAGGGCATCCTGGGATATTGTCTGGGCTCATTGATGCAGTGTTCTTGGTCTTAGAGAAGGCATCAAGGACTTGTTCCCTAGTGACAGTAGGGGGAGTTGTATTTGATGATATTTTCTGAGGGAATATTGAGGGGGAGAGAGGAGTAAAGTTGGAGCTGAATTTATCAGCCAGGAGGTTTGCTATATCATCTAGCTCAGTATAGGTGGCTCCATTTACAATGAGCTCTGCACAGAATTGTGTATTGCCTTTGAGGTTGCGGACATAGCTAAAGAATGCTTTGTGGTTGTCCTTGGCCTGGGAGGCCAAACTTACTTCAAATCTAGCTTCTTGCCTGCCTTTTCACATGCTCCTTTGCCTCCACCTACATCATTTATTTTTTTCTGTCTCATACCTCAGCCTTCTGAAATCCCTTCATCTTAGTACAGAAGTTAGTGTAGGGAACTAAAGCTCTGAGATGTTAATGAAAAGCTTTCTGTGCACTAGGTACAGGGTTTGGTTCCTTTCAATTCCACTTGTCTACTGTGTAACTTTGAACAAGTCACATAACCAGTCACCCTGAAAAGAGACAGCTTTGTCCAGTGGACTTATGCATTCAACAAACTGATAAAATAAATCTTCACATTTTGCACCTTCATTACTTTGTTACTTATTCATAACAATTACCTCTTTTGCTTCCAGTTGACTCTGCAAATACTATACTGAAGAAGTATGGGAGGGTACAATGTGCAACATATCAGCAAGATGCATAAGAATAAGCCATGAAAATGGGCAATACATTTGAGTTTTCACATGAAAAAAAAAACACTGTTGTGATAAGACAGAAGATTCAGTTATTCTGAGCCAAGTAAAACTGCATCATATATTCACCATTTGCTCTTTACAAAGGCTCAAAGGCTACAGAGAGTGCAGATGCATATTTTACATAATTAGAAATTCAAGCCAAAGACTGTAGATTTGGTAATTAGCTGTCCTTGTTACTTTTTATTCAAAAAAGGTATGACTTTGTCACAGACAGAATTATTTATTTATTATTATTTGTTAACTGGGTGGGCCCACTAGACAAACAGTCCCTTTTCAGGGGTGACCCATGAGCAATTCCTGGTTAAGTGACTTGCTCAAGGTCACACAGTAGGTAAATGTGGACTGAGAGAATCAAACCCTGCACCACAGGAACTACAACTTGCAACCTTAACCTCTGCACCATCTGCCTGCCATCATCTGCTGAATATGGAATGTAAAAAAAAAAAATGTCACATTTTAATGCAGGATAGTGAAGTGGCAAGGCAAGCATTCAATTTACTGTATTTAAAACCTGAACTATTAGTCAATATAATTGTCCATGGTCAGACTAGAAATATGATTATCAGTAAACATGTATTGCATCACGGATCACCACAATTAGTATTACACCACGGATCACCACAATTAGCTAATCAGAGGCAAGGTCTGACAGAAATAAATAAATGGGTAGAACAAGAAACAAAACCATACTGGAGAACAAACATTCTCCAACAGGGTAATAATACAAGGTGATAGTCTGATAAAAAGTCGTTTGTGGCTTCACAGCAACATATCACACCAGGGTGAAGCATGGACAGAACAAAAAGTACTCACCATATTGATTACACTAACTAAATGCAACTAATATATCAGTTAGTGAGCTAGAGAAATAAAAATTAAACAAGAAAATAAAAAATGAACTTGAACAAGTAACTGCAGCAAAAAAGGTTATGTACTCACCTTAGCATTCCACCTGTGTTGTCTATTTTCATTCTTCCTCAACTGATGGGTTCAGATCTGAGACTTGGATCCCACTCAGTTGCTTTTACCATATCTTTGGAGCCAAAACTCTTGCGCTCCTCCCCTTACTCATAATGCCCCACCAATTCTACATACCTCAGATAGAGTTTGCTGCCCCTAGATATAAAGGGTCAACCTGTTAAAGAAATTGACAAAGGCAGAAAGAAAAAAGGAAGATGGATGTCAAACAAGGAACACACGCTCCTGTAAAACGCTTAGATCTTTCCAGAAACAAAGGAAGGGAGTTGGTGGGCGGGAAGTTGAGGAAGAATGAAAACTGACAACACAGATGGAATGTTATGGCAAGTACATAACATTTTTACCTGATGTCCTTTTCATTCATCCCTCAACTGATGGGACACAGTTCCCAAGCTACTGGAACCTTGGATGGCTCTCATGGTACGATATTCCACAGTACTGCAGAGCCGAAGACCTCTCTGTTCCTGGGAAAGAGATCTCATTTGTAATAAGCAATAAAGGTGTGAGAATTAGTTCAAGTTGCAGATGCACAAATGTCATTTAAGAGACCCTTTAGCAAAAAGCTTAAGAGACTACCATAGACCTTGTGGAGTGAGCTCTAGGAGGTTTAGGCAAGGATAAACTTTTTTTAACAAAGACAAAAGAGATACATTCAATTAACCATTTGGCCAATGTAACTTTGGAAACTGGCTTACCTAATTTGTTAGGAGAGAAATAAACAACTGATCTGATTTCCTGAAGTCTTTGGTTCTATGGAGATACAAATATAGTTGCCTTTGAACATCTAACAAATGGAGTATATACTCTCCCTTATTTGAAAAATTTGGGAAGAAAATTGGTAATGACCTAGTTGATGTTGGACTCAGAAGCTACCTAAGGCAAAAAAGACAGATTGGTCTGCAAAGACACCCTGTCTTTGTGAAAAAAACAGGTAAGGGGGTTTAGAAGACAGCCTGTAGTTCAGATACTCGTCTAGCTGATGTAATTGCAACCAGAAAAAAATGTTTTTCCAAGACAAAAAAATTAGATCTACCTTGGCTGATGGTTCAAAGAGTCTGAGTTAAGGCCTGAAGTATAACAGATAAATCCCAAGGAGAAGTAGGATCCTTTAATGGAGATCTAAGAAAAAAGTCCTTTGAGAAAGGTTTTACATAGTTTAGAAGCTAAAGCAGTGTTATTGTCATCCAAGTGGAAATTAGAAATGGCAACCAATTGAACTTTAATAGTGGAAAACTCTCTTTTTCTAATGCCACTGATTGGGTGGATCATCAGGGTTTCTTTTCATTTTGGAGTTAGAGAAAATGGTATTATATAACCTCTGGATATGATACTCTGCACCCAGGAATCTTTTGTTACAGATAGCCAGGCTCTGTGGTGGAGAGACAAGTGACCCCCACCTGCCTCCAGAGGGTAACAGGTCTTCTTTCAGGAATACTGGTAGAGTATCTGAGAAGGAATCTCAGAAGCCTGTTTCTGCAGTCCACCTCTACCACAAAGGTGGCATCTCCCATTTGAGTTCTCCCCTCTGCCTCTGGGGGATCTATCTCCAGGTGAGTCTTGAAAAGGACCCTAGGATTTGTGAAAAAAGAAGTTATGTACCCACCATAATGTTCCATCTGGGTTGTCCATTTTCATTCTTCCTCAACTAATTGGTTTGGATCCAATCCTCGGATCCAACTCACATGCTACACTAGCTTGTGGCAACCAAAACTCCCTTGAGCTCCCTCCCTGCCCATAACGCACCAACCCCTAACATCTCTCAGATCTTGTTTGCTGCTTGACAGAAAGACTATTTTGATATGCCATATCTGGAGCTCAACACAAAGGACTGTAGTGTTCTTGAAGCCTATCATTCCTCCAGAAGTCAGTCATTAAAATGGTGGTGGTTGGTGGATGGGGAGTAGATGAAGAATGAAAATGGACAACACAGATGGAAAGTTATGGTGGGTATATAACTTTTTTATCTGATATTGTCAATTTGCATTCATTCCTCAACTAATGGGACAGAGTCCCCAGTTACTTAAAATCCTGGGTGGACTCTAAGGAACACTATTCCTGACTATGGTTGAGCCAAAGGCTGCTCTTCCCCTCAAGACCAAATCTACTTTGTAATGAGTGATAAAAGTATGAGGATTTCACCAAGTTGCAGCTGCACATATATAGTCTGTAGAAGCTCTAGACTGGAACACAGAAAAGTTGCCATAGTTCTGGTTGAGTGAGCTTTTATAGGTTTTGGTAAGGAGATATTCAACTGACAAATGAAATGTAATCCATCAACCATCTAGCAAGAGTTACCTTTGTAACTGATTCACCTAATTTAATATGTGCAAAGGAGATAAATGGCAGATTTGTCTTTCTAATTTCTTTTATTCTATCTATGTAAAAACATAATTGTCTATGGACATCCAAAAAGTGCGACATATATTCACCTTTATTTGCAAATTTAGGAAAGAATACTGGCGAGTTAATGGCTTGGTTGATGATGAATTCTGACACCACCTTAGTAAGGAAGGAAGCATTGCTATGTAACATTAACCTATCCTTATGAAAAATCAAGTATGGAGGCTTAGAAGATAATGCTTAAAGTTCTGAAATTCTTCTAACAGATGTAATTGCAACTAGAAAGACAGTTTTCCAGGTCAAGAATTTAAAATCACATTTAGCTGCAGGTTCAAAAGGAGAATGAATAAGGGCTTGCAGTACCAAATTTAAATCCCAGTGGTTGAGTGGAGTCTTTATAAGGGGGTCTTAGCAGGATAGTGTCACTCAAGAAGAGACTGAACAGCTTAGAGGAAGCCAGCAAAGAATTTTGAAATCCAACATGGAAATTAGAGATTGATGCTAGTTGGACTTTTATAGTTGATGAGCTAGCACCTTCAATAAACAGACTCGCCAAAAATTCCAGAACAGATTGAACTGGAGCAGAGAACGGGTCAATCTGATTTTTCTCTGTCCAACAAACAAAGATTTTCCATTTGCTCCTGTAGAGTTTCCTAGCAGAAGGTTTATGGGAAGATAAAAGTATGGAATGGACAGGAGAAGACAGCATTGGTCATGTGGCTATTAAAGGAACTGGAGAAACCTCGCTGTTAGTTTGAGGCTTGAGTTATATGGGTGAACCATGCCTATTGGATGGGACAATAGGTCTGGAGTTGGATCCAGAATCCAAGGTGGATACTGTAGGTGAGGCTTTGCTCTTCAACCAGGCTGCTTTCTACAAGAATTTGGGAATTAGGGGTGTTGGAGGGTAAGCATACAGAAGACTGGGGGGGCCAGTCATGGAGTACAGCATCCCTTGGTGATTCCCCCAGTGGGGGGAGTAGGTCAAAAAAGCTGCTGCACTTGTTTAGGGGATAGGCAAAAAGACTACAGCAAGGCTGGCCCCACTGACTGAAAATCATATCAGTCACTTTGCTGTTGAGAGACCACTCATGAAGTAGTAAAATGGACCTGCTCAGTTTGTCTGCTGTCATGTTGGACTTTCCCAGAATATGTGTTATTATTAGAAAGTGGTTGGAATATATCACCAATTGCCACACTCTGAGGGCTTCTCAACACAGGGGATAAGATCTGGTTCCCCCTTGTTTGTGGATGTACCAAACTACTGACATGTTGTCTGTCTGCAAAGTCACACAGGTGCATCTAGGCATGTCTCCTAATTGAAATAACTGAACTTGTGGCCTTTGAGGTGCCTTCTGCAGTGTGCAAGATAAGCCTCATGGATGAATTAGATATAGCTTGCAGGGTAGCCAACTGAGAGGCTACTGAAGACTGAGCCTCAGCAGTTTTGGTTCTAGAAAGAGATTTTGATAGCTCTTGAATCAAATTTCTTTGAAGTCTCATAAAATGTGCCAGATAGTTCAGCAAACTGACTGCAAATGGCACTGAAGCATAAACATGCTTCCTAAATCTGTCAATCGTCCTAGACTCTCTGTTAGGAAGATGGACAGTGGAACTCTGTTCAGCAATTTCCTTTTTTGTATGGCATCTACTGGCACCCCCTTATCTCAAAATTCTCTTCCCACTGGTAGAGCCAGAATCCAGTCTGGTCTTTTGGGGACTGCCTCAACCAAATCAGGTTCCTTTCACACCCACCTAGAGACCAAATCAGTGAACTTATCTGTGGGTGAAGTAACCCAGGAGGTAGATGGGTTAGGTCCAAAGAGTCTTGTGAATACCAGCTACCCTTCTGCTTAAGGATATCAAGAATGTCTCCAAATGAGAAGTCATCAGGTGGTGATTTTGGTGACCCCTCTCCTTCATCAAAATCAGTATCCTTAGTGACTGACTCTTGCAAACAGTGTAAGTGCCTCCTTCTGCACTTTCTCTTCCTAGGGACATCCTTGGTGGGATGGTCCAGTGAAGTATCAGAAGAGATTAGAACAACCTGCTAGGTAGCCTGGAAGCTTTGAGCTGGCTGTTCCTGTGGGGTGGAATGTTGAGGCTCAAGATGCAAAGACATCTAAGAAGTAGAGGGTGGATTTAAGGGGGTAGGATCCATCCCCTCACAAACTCAAAAGCAGATTGCTCCAGACAGAAGGAAGACAACTGAGCTGAGAAAGCAAGTTTTTCACCCGTCACCATCTTAAGCTCAGGAAACAACCCACCCGTGGTGGAAGTCAGAGCCGAGCTGTCCAGTGCTGAGACTCCAAAAACCATGGAGTCGCCTCCAGGCTCCTAGACCAGAGAGAGACACTTCGGCTTCGAGAGTTATTCAGCTCCAAGGATGTCCAAAACAGTGTACTCAGAACAGCATTCGGATCTAAAGAAAGTGCCTTCTTTTTAGGTTCTTAGGTGGAAGGCTTAGACCTTTTTGCCGGGTCTCTAGTCTTGTGTTTGGGGGATTGAGCCCCAGTAATGGCCTCAGAAAATGAAGCTGGCAGCAAGCCTTTCAAAATCAATTTATTTATTTCTGTCAGTCAGAGCTTGAGGATTAAACCTGTTGTAAGTGTTCTGGGCCCAAGCAATACACACAAAGCTTACGGGAATCAGAAAAGGGCAATTTGTGCCATCACTTTTTAAATCCAGCTGATCTGTTTTTGGACATCCTTAGAAAGAGGATACCACCACAACAACAAACAACAAATAACTAAACTTTTTTTTTTAAACTAGAAAGAAAGAAAAGTTAAATATCAGTGATAATTTGAAGTGATACAAATATTTGTAAAAAGAGTAAGAAATATACCAACTATGGTATTAAAGAGATACACACTAAGTAAAGATATAGGGAAGGATAGGCTAGGCCTACCAACAATGGCAAGACAAAAGTACACTTTAAGGTGTAGGGAAAGTACAGATTAACAGTGATTGTTTAATCTTTAGATTTAAATTTATTTAGCTAACAGTTTTTTGTAGCTAATATGCAAAATAGACTTATCTTCCCATTCAACAACTCGAGAGCTGAAGGCGACTACATCTAGACGCGAAAGTGGCAAAACAGATCTGAGAGATGTTAGGGGTTGGTGCATTATGGGTAGGTAAGGAGCTTGAGAGCTTTTTTGGTGTTCACAAGCCAGTGCAACAGCCAAGTCAGATCTGAGAACTGGATACAAACCCATTAGTTGAGGAATGAATGAAAGATCCACATTTTTCTGCCTCCCTGTTGATTCCTTGAGAACAGTCTCTGAGGGGTTGAAAAACATATCCCAACATCTTGTGTTATTTCTGCTAAATATCTGAGCTGTTAGCTGGCTAAGATTAACCTGCCGTCAACTGGATGTATAAGCTAAATTAAGTACACTTTTATCTGCACTTTTTTCATATAGTACTGCATTTTATTTATTTTGTTCACTGAATATTAATTGAATTGAATATTGTGGTCTCTCTGTGTCACTACAGGGAGCTTGTTAGAAGTGTAGCCAGTGGTAGCAGTGAGGGTAGTTTCATTTCTTTGATATTCTATGTTTAACTCCTAGCCTAGGGGGTTTGTCTTGCCGTATAAGTGTTACATCTTGGGTTATTTCTGCTAAATATTTGAGCTGTTGGCTGGCTAAGATTAACCTGTAAACAACTGGACGTATAAGCTAAATTAAGTACACTTTTATCTGCACTTTTTTCACATAGTATTGCATTTATTTTTTTCACTGAATGTTAATTGAATTGAATATTGTGGTCTCTCTGTGTCTCTACAGGGAGCTTGTTAGAAGTGTAGCCAGTGGTAGCAGTGGGGGTAGTTTCACTTCTTTGATATTCTGTGTTTAACTCCCAGCCTAAGGAGTTTCTCTTGCCATAAGTGTTACATCTTGTGTTATTTCTGCTAAATATCCTAGCTGTTGGCTGGTTAAGATTAACCTGCAATCAACTGGACGTATAAGCTAAATTAAGTACACTTTTATCTGCACTTTTTTCATATAGTACTGCATTTTATTTTTTTTTTCCAGTGAATATTAGTTGAATTGAATATTGTGGTCTCTCTGTGTCTCTACAGTTGGTTTCCCACCAGCTCTCCCTGTTCTTGTTTTGGTGTTAATCTTGTTGGCTTTGAAACTGCACGCCCTTCTTGTAAATTTGTGCTTTTACATTCCTTCTGGGCCCATCTCATTTGCTCACTCAACTGAGTACAGTGAGATCATATTTTGATTTCAGACCCTCCTATTAGTCCCATCTCTTCAGCTTTATCTACTGTGTACAGAGAGAGCATTTGAGAAGGACAACCCCCGTAGCCTCTTAATCCTGCTCTGTTCCTCCCTCGAAAAAAAAAATACTTTATTTAGCTGTTCTTAGTATAACTGTCTTAGTTTGCTGTGCTGTATGCTCTTATCTGTTCTGTTGCTCTTACTCGGCACTTATTACTGCTTGTTAGTAGCCACCTAATTTACTGACTTCTGCGCTTGTTTTTAGTCATTTGCTAATTTAATTGCAAAAAAAAAATTCTAAGCTTATTTCCTGCCTTTCCTTTAATGAGGCAAGTCCAGATACAGACTTGCTGTATCCAGGACTGCTTGTAAGCTTCTGAGCCTCCCCAAGCCTTTCTGTGTTGGAGGGGAAGCCTTCTAGCTTATCAGTGAGAGCGGTAAGCACGAGGTAGCCTATCTACAACAAGAGTGGTTTCTGGCCCAGAAATTGTAGTTTATTGGCCTTCTGGGCAGTTTTTCCATCTCTTTCAACTTTCTGGTTTAAAAGCCTGCGTTTGCACTTATTTCCCACCTTTCCTGTAACTAGTCTAGTCCAGATACAGATTTGCTGTATCTGGGACTGTTTGTAAGCTTCTGAGTGGTGCCAAAGTCTGCTCTTCAAATTTTTTCCTTAGATCTGCTAGTTCTCTCTTCTCCTGCACCTTTACTAGCTTATTAGTCTAGCACTTACCAGACTTCTTGCAGCAATTACTTTAGCACTCAGCACTAAACGTTCTACACGGAAACAGCTCCAGTACTTATTATTAATGCCCACCCCACCCTCCAGGCATGTCTAAAGGTCAGTTCCCTGTGCTTTCTCATATTAACCTGGTGAACTTGAGCATCCTGAGGCAATGAAGCAACTGCCTCATGTACACCGACAACCCTCTCTTCATACCTCCCAACACTCAGACTTGCGAGTGATGCACGTATATATCCAAAGTGGAAGCCACACACTCTCCAGCCAAGACAGGACTAGCTGGTCAAGAGGAGAAGGTCAACACTTGCACCACACCACATGGAACACACACCCTCCATAACACACCAGCACTGCCTTCATATAAAAACACAAACCACACACCCACTTTCGTGGAGGGTCTCAATAAAAATCTATCCAAACAGCAGAGACCTTCAAGGCAGAAATGCACTCAACCACCACAACACAACACTAATCACAAGACACATAACTCTTCTAAACACTGTGCCACTCAACCAAAGCCCCTAAGGCAAAATAGCATGTCCAACACACTAGTCATAGGTGACTCAATAGAGAGGCACACTGATGTCCCACTCACTAGGTTAAATAAGGAGAAAGCAACAGTCAGCTGCCTGTCAGGTGCCAGGATATGCCACATAACACATGCACTCAGGTCCCTGAACAACAGGTACAAATATGACTCAGTCATTTTACATGTGGGTGTGAATGACCTGAGACATACCTCCCTGGACTACATGAAAAGAGACATGGAGGAACTCTCAGATTATGTAGCCCAGGTGGGTATGACCCTAGCCCTGAGCAGCATCCTACCATCATCCAGAATGATACCGCAGTACAAGCAGAAAATGATTGATTTCAACAACTGGTTATGTCAAAAGTACTTTCAGTTTGGCATTGCCGTAAAAAAAGCACTATGGGGAAGACAATGGTTTAGTTAATATTCAAAAGCCTAGAGAGGAGATCTGCAGACCACCCACGTTGACAATCTCTTTCCATATTGTCAAATATTGCACACCCCCTTAGAATGACACCAGAATCCAAGCCAATTATTAAAGTCAGTCATTTTCTGTTTGTATTGTGGCATCATCCTTGAAGAAGGTAAAATGCTGCTCACTACTAGCCTCATACTAGCCTGGGACAAATACTCTGAGAACTCCATGATATGTCTTTTCATGAAAAGAGACATAGAAGTGCTCTCGGATCATGTGGTCCAGGCGGGTATGACCCTAGCCCCGAGTAGTATCCTGCCTTCGCCCAAAATGATACCACAGTATAAGGAGAAAATGACTGACTTCAACAATTGGTTGGTGTCATTCAAAGGGGATCCAGTATCTGTCTGCCTGGGATGACATGACTGACAGACCTCAATGCTTTACTAGAGATAGCCTGCATCTGTCACCCCGGGGCTTCTGGATACTGGCCAAGGCTCTTGCCACCCCTATAGTGCTTTTTTTTAGGCGGTGTTCCAAAGACCAAATTACCACCATAGCAGCTACAAAGAAATGCAATCTGAGGGTCATGCTGCTCAACTCTAGAAGTCTAAATCTCAAAATGCACTCGCTCGAAGCACTCCTTAAAATGGAAAACATCGACATTTGTGCTGTAACAGAGGCCTGGTTCAAGGCAGCAGAAAACACAGCTACACTACCAGGTTATAACTCTTTCCACACCATTCGGCCCCAGAACTTGGACCGAAGCTCCAAAGGCGGTGGTATTTCCATATTCATAAAGGATGTGCACACCTCCAGACTGGTAGCCCAACATAACTCATCAGAGATACTTCAGGTGCAGCTAACACTGGGTAAGACAGCGATTCAGGTCGCAGCCTGCTATAGGTCCCCAACCTTGTCACAAGACTCACACTCCACGTTCCTAAGCACCCTGGAGAATATTAGAGTCCGACCTAACACTCTCATACTAGGTGACTTCAACTATCTCTGCATTAACTGGGAAAACTACTCATGTACCAATACACTTGCCCTACGTTTCATGGAGTTAATTAATTCCATTGCCCTGGACCAGCTCGTTCTTACCCCCACTAGAGGTAGCAACATCCTTGACCTGGTCATTACTAACATGGGCGACTGTTGCTCAAAACCAATAGTCAGCTCCTCGCTGGTTATATCTAACCACAAACTAATCACCTTGGAAATCCACATCCCTCCCTCTCCCCCTGCAAAGGTAACCACCATGAAAAACTTCTACAAAGCTAACTTTCGGCTCCTAAAAGCAGAGGTGGTTAACTTCAAGACACCCATGCAAATGAGGAATAGTTGCATGACTGCCGAATCATACACCAATGCACTGTATGAACATGTACACAAATGCATGGATCTTGCCATACCCAATAGAAACAAGATGCTCTCCTCTAAAAAAGGAAGGCAATCTGGTGTTCCCCTGCCATAAACAAACTCTACAACAGAAGGAGGAAACTGATGCAGATTACAGTGAAGTCCCAAGACTGGAAAAACTCCCTTATCAGCCTCAACAAAAAGTTGAGATGCCTCATCAAATCCTCTAAAGCTAGCTATGAAAACAGAATTGCAGCAGACAATAAAGACAATCACAAGGCCTTCTGTAGTTATGTAAAGAATCTCCACGGTAATACACAGATTTGCTATGTGCTGCTGAACAATGGTACCTCCTATACTGAGCCAACAGATATTGCCAATATAATGGCTGTCAAATTCAGTGCCAATTTTACCCCTCTCTCCCCCCAAAAGGACCAATCAGAATACCAGTAGATTGCCAGGCACCCAGTATTACTGCTGCACAGGTTAAAACCGCACTGTCCAAGGCTAAGAATACAGCTTCTATGGGAACTTACAATATCCCTGGCTGTGTTTTACATGAACTACAGAGTGAACTGGCACCTCACCTGTGTGCCCTGTTCAATCACAGCCTCACCTCAGGCTTTGTCCCTACCGAATGGTGCACTGTTACAGTCATCCCTCTTCACAAAGGAGGAGCGACTACAGACCCTGGGAACTATTGCCCCATTAGCCTGACGAGTCTGATATGCAAAACTATGGAACACATTTATCATGGACTTAATAACCAAGGATATAGAGAATCTCCAAACTCTGGATACTGCATAGTTTGGTTTTGTGAAGGGTAGATCATACCTGCTCAACCTGGTTGACTTCTTTGAATCAGTCACCAGAGCTGTGGATGAAGGCAAGGTGGTTCATACAGCCTACCTTGATCTGGCCAAGGCCTTTGATACCATTCCCCACTCAGGAATCATAGAAAAATTCACTAAGCTAGGTATCAACTCTTATATCACTAGTTGGATTGCAAACTGGCTCACAGATAGAACCCACTGTGTGAAAGTAGCTAACTCCAAGTCAGACTGCTGACTAGTCAAGAGTTGAGTCCCACAGGGTTCGGTCCTGGGTCCTCTCCTGTTTGGTATCTACTTCTCTGAAGTCCAGGCCAACATGAAGGGACTCTGGCTGATAAAGTTCACAGACAATTGCAAGTTGGGAGCTATTATTAACTCCCCAAGTGATGCTGACATCCTGCAGAATGGCCTTGAGACCAATGACTGCTGTCAGAACCATGGCCTTAAGCTCAATGCCAAAAAATGTGTCGTCATCCCCTTTGGGAAAAACCCGGTTCCCATGAATTACCATACTGATGGCAGTCCACTGAATGCAGAAGGCATTATAAAATATCTGAGAACACAGGTTGACAAAAACCTCTCTTTTGATCATCACATTGCCACTGTGGTCAGAAAGTCCTTCTATGTGGCACATCTCATTACTAAGGGTTTTGCATCCAGCAAAAAAGAGGTCATTGTCTCCCTCTACTCTTCCCTCATTAGGCCAATCATCGAGTACAATGCCTCATTTGGCGTATACCTTACTAGACACCTGCAACAACTGGAGAGGCCACAACAATACCTCACAAAGAGGATCCTAGGCCTTAAACACTTGTATGGACAGACTCAAAAAACTCCAACTATTCTCTGTCTCATATCGCCTTCTTAGAGGCAATCTCTGCTTGACTTACAAAGCCATGTCTGACGCAGCTCTGTTAGAAATGCTACATCTAAAGAAATCACAATCCCTCTGTACCACATGCTCCAGAGACCTCAACATCATTACCACAATCAACAGAACGTACTGGAAGGACAGGCCCATGCTATGGGATAGACTTCCCATACATGTCAAGCACAGCACCTCGCTGACCGTCTTCAAGAGAAATCTTGATGAGTGGATGGGAAGTAGAAAATTCACCCCGGGGATAACTCCAGTGGCTGTACTCAACAGAGGCACTGGGAACTAAGGTTGGGTGGCACAATGCCAGGGTAATCCTATGGCTAGGCCTGTAAATGCCCCAGGGCCATTAGCCTAGTACATACCACTGAACCTATGAACCAATGACAGACAGGGTCCTTCCATCTTGCTCCCATCTGCAGTGTGTGTCCTTTACCTTGGGGGCAAGCAAGGAGGATCCATCAAAGGGAGCACTGATGAATGAAGACATAAAAAGCTCCTCAAAATCACACATTTGCATCAAGGCAGGCATGTCTCCTAATGGCTATGCCTGAAACTGCTGCCTGTGAGGTACCTTCCACTGTATGGGAGATCAGCCTCATGGATGCATTAGAAATAGACTGAAGGGTGACCAGTTGCGAGGAGATTTTAGTTTGGCCTTTGGCAGACATGGACCCAGAAAGAAATCCAAACCTTTGATCAAATCTCTTTGTAAACTCATAAAATGTGTCAGATAATTCAGCAACCGAGTGCAAAGAACGCTGAATCATACACTCACTTACCAAATCTGTCCAAGGCCCTGGACTCCCTGTTAGGGGGGAGAACAGAAGAGCTCTGTTGTTTAAGTTCTTTCTTGGTGGTTGCCATTACAACCATGGGATCAGCTGGGACTCCTTTGCTCCAGTGCGCTAATTTCTTAGGGGGAGCTAGAATTTTTTCAGGTCTTTTAGTTATCAGCTCTACAGTATCAGTTTCCTTCCACACCCGGTAGAAGACCTATGAGTTCATCAGCCGGGGGGGGGGTCACCCAAGAAGAGGACAGGCCAGACTGAAAAGCCTCCAGGAACACCAATTCCACCTGGGAGGGGGTATCAAAGGACAAACCACCTTTTTGTTTTAGGATTTCTAGGATGTCTCCAAAGGAGACATCTTCAGGTGGAGATCTGGGTGACCCCTCCCCTTCATCAAAATTGATGCCCTCAGTGAGAGATTCCTGAGGGGAATCTAGATGTCCCCTTTTACACGTCGTCTTCCAAAAGACTTCCTCAGTGGGGATTTCTGTTGAAGTATCAGAAGACATGAAGATGTACTGAGGAACCGACTGGAGGCTACATCAGGCTGGCTGTCCCAGTGGAATGGATGAATGAGGCTCAGAGCAAAGAACAGCAGAAGGTAAAGTTGTCTGATCTGAGGGGGGCAGAGATGTCCTTCCTCTAGATAAAGGGAAGGCCCTCTCCACAACCTCAAAGGCAGAACGTCTAGTCTAGGGAAAACAGAAGTTGATGGCAAAGGAGCTGGTAAATCTCAAACTGTCAGCTCCTGAATCCCCATCAGCACTCTACCCGAGGAATAAGTCAGACTCGAGCTGTCCAATGCCAAAGCTCCAACGGGAAGAGATAGCTCCGAAAGCTTTGGAGTTGATCCCAACCTCTGGACCTAGCTCTGACGCTTCAGCTCCAACATTCCTCCAGCTCTGAATGCCTGGGGCATGGCGACACAGGAAAGTCACCAGAATAGAAGAACAGAATGTCTTTAGATTCAATGAAGACACCCCCAGGGGTCTCAGATCTGAGGGCTCTAAAACAGTGGGTTGAATCGGAGAAGGAGAGAGACCAAAGGAGAAGTGGGCAAATGCAAGCTTGCAGATCCAGATGCAGACAAAGCCAGAAGCACCTCCATCTGTATCTGAGCTTTGAGGAAGTTCCCCATCTTCCTATGCACATCAGGTTTGAGTAAGCCTCTGGAAGTCTTAATACATGAGCGGAGGATGGAGGTCTGGAAAGCCAGCAAGGTGGAGGGGCCCTCCAAAACGGGTGAAAGGAGCTGTGAAGAAACATGATCTGAAAGAAATGGAGGAGTTTGGATCTCAGGAGACCTTGATTTAGAACCAGCTGGATCTGAATATGTCGGATCTGAATTTTTTTGCATTTTAGCAGTAGACCCCAATAAAGGAGATGACAAGGAAGAGCGGTCCTGGGACCTCTTGCACAAATCTTTTTCTTTAGTCACTGATTCAGGCTTCCCCTTGTCAGGTTTCTTAACAGGAATTTGAGCTCCAACAGAAGAAGAAGAGGAAGAGGAAGAAGGAAGGAGGCCCATCATAACACTAACTTATTCCTGCAGTTGGTAAGTGCTCTGTAGTTGAATCCAGAGCAGACAACACAATCCGCATCCAAGTGCATGGTCATAAACAATAAACACATTCCCTGTGGGCATCTGAGTTGGGAACCCTATGTCCATAGGTAATGCACTTTTTAAAACCAGTAGGCTTGTTGGCTATAATTATCTAAACTAATACTAATGTCTTTCAGCTTTTCCCGGTTAGGGGTTGCCACAACGGAACTCTGGTCCTCTAATGACTGGCAGTGGATTTTTACAGTGCCGAGTTGCCAGCCCGATGCCCAACCTTCAAAGAAGGCACACCCATTCATGCACACACCTACCTGCATGTCTTTAAACGTCACTCGATTGCGGGGAGGACATGCATAATCCACACAGAAGGTGCTCCAGCCGAGAATCGAACAGGAGAACCTCTTGCTGTGAGGTGACAATGCTAGCCACTGCACCACAATCTAAACTAATAAAGGGAAGAATTTTTTTTTTTGTTAATGGTGAAAGAAAGAAAGAAGCGACCAACAATAGTATAAAAAGGTTACTCTACAGAGTACATCTAGTTCTTAGAGCAGTACCAACAAAAGGGTAGCTAAAGGAGAGCCGGAAATGGCTAAACAGACAAAAGGAATTTTGTATGGGAAGCAGGAGAATTAAGCTAGACTGAAAAATAAACTTCATAAATATAACTCCCTAAACAAGGTTATTTTCTGCGTCAAAGCTCAACGGCAATAGGATCCAAGTCTGAAGCTGAATTGCAGCAAACAAGATCTGAGGTATGTAGGGTTGGCGGGGCATTATGGGTAAAAGAAGAGCTCAAGAGTTTTGGATTTGAAGATCTGGTGGAAGCATCTGAATCAGATCAGAGTCTCAGATCTGAACCCATCAGCTGAGGAATGAATGGAAAGTACATCAAATCAGTGGTTACAAAGACCTTCTTTTCACTTTTGTCTTGCTAAATGAATCTCTGAAAAACCCACAGTTAATGAAAGGCAATAAAAAGAACTAGCACAAGAAACTGCACCTCCAGCAGTTACAAATTTGTCTGTATGCATGTGCATGCAGAGGTTGTATTCTGAATGACAGGAACAACTTATTGGTCTTACTAGGTTTCAGCAGGTTACAGTAGCTATAATTGCTTCCATAAGTTCATTCACTAGATCATAATCAAACATCTGAGCTGTACAAACTTAGTGTGTGTATGTTTGTTCCTCAGACAGTAGTTTGCATCCTCTCTTTCACACAGCTATCCAGAAAACCTACTAGGACAGGATAACCTGATTCTTTGTCTCAGTGACTGAGGCACAGACCAGATCAAACCGAAACTCTCTAGAACCAACTGCTCATTACATCATCTGCTTGCATGGGACAAGATTTTCATCCATGTGTTTGCTCCTTTTTCCTCTGCTGTGTTAGATCAGAGGTGTAGTATATAAGGAAGGGATGAGGGGAGCAAAGCTACCAAAGGGCAGAAGTTGGGGACTTTCCCTTAACCACCCACTACGTGAGAATTTGTCTGCATTTGAGGTGATGAAGCACTGTGTGATTAGGACTTGAACGTCTGTAGGAGACCTACACAGATCCCTTTTACTGCTCTAATCCGCTTAGTCCTTTCTTACCTTTTGGAGATTTTTTATTTCAATCTCACTTAATCCTCAATCAAAGTCACACAGTAGCTATTTCAAACTGCCACTGTGGTCTAGAATCTCCTCTGGCTTCAATGAAAGTTTGCAAGTATTTTTGTGAGGCATCCTCCCCCTCAGGTCTCTGATGAGACCTGTCCACCCATGGGGTATTTATACTTGAGAAGCTTACCCTTCCACCATTCCATCTTATAGTTTCTGCAGATACAGAAAAAATGAAAATAGCAGGCACAGAAAACACTGGCAAGAATCCCAGGCAATTTATCAAATTAAGCGCTTTCATTTGGTGATACCAATCTTCTTAAGACACCATAAAAAGCACACATTGATTTAAATATACTTGTGTCACAAATTAATTAACCCAGCAGCCAGTTATACAATAAACCTCATAAATTAAAGCAACATATTTAAAGAACTTGTAAAGTAAATTAAATTTGAAAATGTAATAAGTTAAAACAGACATAAAACAAAACATGAAATAAATACATAATTAAAACTATATATATATATATATATATATATATATATATATATGATTTCTAAAATAAAAAATATATATATGAATATATACACACACAGTATAATCATCTATCTGTCAAAAACTTTTAACTTTAATGAACTTGAGATGGAGACTGTTTAATTTAAACCTGGTGGTTGGTTGGCATTTAAATACATTTGCCACCCGGTTTCTTTCTCTTCTAAATACAGCTTCCAAGGTCCTCCCCTCACATCACTCTTAACTCTTAAAAGAATGCTGGGGATGTATTTTTATATATCTGCACAATGTATTTGTTTAGTTATGATGTATTATCTTGTAGCAGTGTTCATATATTCTTTTTGCCAACTTACATTCTGTCCTCCCGATATAAAATGCAGTGCACTGTGCAATATAAACCACTGCATGGGAATAACAACTATACTTTGCCCTGATTGTAATATAATTTTTTTGTACTTTGGTAGTAGTTCTTGTCAAAATGTAGGGACATTTGTGGCACATGCCACAAGCTACCATTCTACCCTCACCTTGTGAATAGACATTGCTCTCCAAGATATTTTTAATATTGGCTCCCCTGAGGTAAACCACCATTGGGTTACTACCTAAAACACCCACCATTTCCTGATCACCTTTGATGATACTCCAATTCTTGTTTAAAATATCAACCACCGCTGAGTTATTACTGCAGTATCATTTTTTTCTGGTTGGAGTATTGGCTTTTTTCTTTAGTTCTGCAGATACTGAGTTGTCATGGAAGATCCTTTTTTTAGAAGCCATCAATTTCTTCAACTATGACAATTTCTGAATTTTTTTTCTACAATAATAGGATTGCACTTAGAACTAATCCTTCCTTTTTGCCCGAAGCTGCCAGAGTCAAACTCGTACATAACTACATAATTTAATCATTGTGAATCACAGATAAAATTTCTTTCACTGTATAGACAGACACATATAGCTCAGAGTTTATGTGGCTAGAACTAAATAGTTTTGCAAAGATGATTATTTTCTTTAAGTCAAAGCTAGACAAACTCTCTAAGCCTACAAGTCACTTTTTTTCCAAGTAGATTGCTACCTCTACTGAATAAATTATAAAAGGATTTGAAAAGCTCCTCCTGTAACTCCCAGTGGTCATTCTACAAGAGCAAAAGCCACTTCCATTGAACTGCTTCACAGCACCACAATGACACCTTGTAGCTGCAGCTAAGTCTTCTGTGAGTGCTTTATGGTACCATAAAGCTGGACATTATTTACAGGTCCAAGTTTTCTTCAGAGATATTGTAATTTGTGATACGTTTCCATTGCAGTGGCCACCCAGCAGGTTTAAGTTAGAGACTATCCTAGTGGTTTCCAAATATGAACCTCTTCTTATCAAATATGAACATTATGTTCTTAACATAATAAAAGAACACACACACAGTGTTATTGATCACGTTCAGCAAATCAGAGATCTGGAAATAGAAGAAAAATGGGAGAAAATGAAAGATCTTTAATGTACCCTCTTCTCCATCCCCCAACCTTGGGTGTTTCTAAACCTAGTAGCTACCAATAGGAGTAGATCTGCACAAAAGGTATGAAAGGTGAGACCTATTCTACTTTAGCTTAGCCAAATAGCCTATGGCATACATGTATGACCTAAGTAAAAGTGTGTGATATGCATTCTTGAGTCACTGCGCCGAAGAAATTTTATTTTGGATGTGATGATTTACATATCTCATGTTGTCCTGAAGGCATGTTTGTGAATATTTCTAACGTACAGTTGATAAACACCATAAACTGCCATTGTCAACTAGTTATAAAAGGACAGTGCCCTTCACAGACAAAGGGCATAAAGCCTGTAATACTTGCCACATTTTCAAAATAAAAAAGATGATTAACATCCAGGGCAAAGCTAAACTTTAGAAGGTTTACATAAGAGTCTAAACCAACTGTATTTGAAGCACTGGATACTATGAAAGATAAAAAAGAATCGGAGAGGGATCTTTACAAAAGGGAAGGAGCAAATTCCATAGAAATAAATGAAAATTGTGGCAGCAATACATACAGGCATAGAACGAGGAATTAGGTTTAAGGTAAGGCAGGAAATGTGCAAACTATGTAAAGCTGGACATGCAAACAAAAGGAAAATACGTAAATATGATTTCTTTTCTTTTCTGTTAATGGATTGGATGTTTGCCTGTGTCTTAAGTGAAAGCTCTATTAAAAAAAAAAAAAAAAAAAACAGAGCGGCTACAGCTACCACCAAGAAAAATCACCAGGATACTGATTTATGTACTGAAGACAAATGATCTGGCCTTCTCTCTTCCAGGACATCACAGTGATATCAAACCAACACATATTAAGCATAGGACCCTAAAAGTATATATGCTAAACAGTACAACTATGACAATGTCATAAAAGACCCACCTGCTGTAGTGGAGGTAGGTAGCATGTTAAGAGAGGCTGAAGCCGAAAGTATCCCATAACTTGGTTACAACCAACAAAGCCTAGTCAATGAACTGAATTCATGGCATTACATGTAATATGTCATTTGTTATGATTGTGTAACAGGATAAAGAAGACCATAAAAAAAAAAAAAAATCAGCAAACAAAAATTAAGCAGAAAACTCAGATACATTCAAAAGTTGTGCAGTGCATTTTTAATAATTAAAAATAACAAATAAGTAAAAAAAAATAAAAATAATACCAGCAGAAGGCAGAATTTTATCAAAAAAAACTACCCTTCACATTTTCCAGACAAAAGAAAAGCACTGTATTTATCTAAGATGATTTCTCTTCAGATACCTTTATTGGAAATCGGTATAAACAACAAACAGCTGATACATGAAAAAGGAAATTGTATACACAACTGTGCAAATGTGAAGAACAATACACTTAAATGAAAAACTATTCTATAAAACATAACCTCACTCCAGATTTGTCTGCCTCTTCACTGGAATCAGTGATTGCAGCGGTTTGCTCTCCACTGACCAGTTTAAGTGACTAGTTCTAAATAAGCGAAACTGTGGTTAGCTTTTAGCTTAAGATGCAGTCTTTTGAACCTGGCAAATTAGTTCCTTTGAAAACTTTTTAGTCCAAGGCTTGATAAAAAAAATGTTTTAATAAAACATATGAACAGTGAACCAGCCAACATATTGTTGTATGACTCCGTAAAATATTTTTCCTCTGATTTATGAAGAGCTGCAGTTGAAAATTATGGACACAATGTCTGTGAATGCACAAAGTCATTCTGATTGTATGGTTAGAAAAATTATATTTCAAGTTCACCTGAATTGTTATTTTGCTTTTCTTCTGTTGACAGCAAATGACTTCTCCAAAATGAAGACCTACGATATGCCTCAAATGCAGTTCACGTCTAGCATGCAGACTGTCTTAATAGGATTCATTCGTATGAGAAAGCTAATTACTAGAGACCTCAGACATCACAACAAAATTGTTTTAGTAATTGTCCTCTTGGTGTTAATAATCTGGACCCAGATGTCTGCATTTTTTAAAGTCTTAGAAAGGCCACCTAGAAATAAAAAGAGAAAGGAAAAAAAATAAGAATTGAGCTTTTCTTCACAAGGCACGCCTACTTGTATTTAGCTTGTCTAACCCTAAGCTTCACATGCCTATCACGTTGCATTTTTTTCCTCAGTTTACATCACTGTTCATTAGTTTGCCACATAGTAGTGAATCGAGATTTCATAACTAGATCCAGTCGAACAACTGGCTGAAGTAATTTATTAGTTCTGAAATAACTTCAGTTAAGACACCCATACCGTGTTACTTTTTTATGTTTAGCATTAACAACAACAGGAGGGTTCACTCAAATTTGAATGCGTAAACCATTGTTTTTCTTTATTTGTAAGGAATCACACAATATGCCTGCCTATACTCATGGTGTATTTTACTTTCTTCCAGTATTAAAGACCACATAATTAAGTTGCTGGTCTGACTGCTGCAAGTTGCTGAACATATAATTTTGTAGGGAAGCAGCACCTTTGTAAGTACTTATACACGCTTTACAGAATATCTGAAAACAGGTAGAAACTTGTTTAACATTAGAAATGTTTCAAAATTAAAAGAAAAAAAAACTGAAAAACATGGTATGCAGTTAAACATGGACAATTATTTTGCTCAGTCTAACACTAAAAGAAAGCACATTTTACATAACTAGACAGTGTTGTTGGAAAATGAAAATACATATTTGTTACCTTTGTGCTGACTATCAAATATATAACTATCACAACAGAAGTCTAGCTATTACAAGATGTACAATTTTACATCAACAAAGTATTTTACATCTCCCATAGCCATTGCACACTAGTTTCTGCAACTGATACCCCAGAAAGATTTTACAGTGACAGTACATTTGTATAATGCAGTTACTGTAACCACTGATGACTGAAGAGTCCTTGTCTTCACAGGGCTAAACGGGTTCAGCTAACAACCAGTCCTGGCAAAGTTTTTACTTAAGCAGTGATGAGATACTGCGTGACTAGCTGCAAACAAAGTATGGAAGCCCTGCTTAGCTTCTTTGGGTTTTTAGCAGCAGAATCATGAGCTACAAACAGTGCTCCCAGAACCTACAGACAAAAATATGACGACAATCCACCACTGATAATCAAAAAAGCAGACGTCATAACAGATCAACCTATACCACCCCCTATGGTTATTGTGGCAAACAAAACTGCCTCCCTCTGGGGAAAAACACTGCACCATCATAGTCTCTATATCATCATCAACCCCTCCCCTTTTCCCATCTTCTACATGAGGTTGGGGTGTCGTGTTGTCACCATCTCTCTCAATTCAGTGCTATTCTCCTACATTCTTTGACATTCATGCTTGACTGTCACAGATCTCTCTCACACTCCATGCATCTCTTTGCTGGATGCCCTCATTTCTTCTTGCCTTCTTGTCTGTCCCAAATCTTCAGCAGATTGCCTTCTGTTTTTCTGCACATGTGCCCGAACCATCATAATCTGTTCTCTTTGATTTTCTCTGCAACTGGAGCTACTTTGGTTTCTGCACTAATGTTCTTATTTCTTTGTCTCTCTCTCAGTGTGCATCCTATCACCCATCTCAGGAACATCATTTCCATCACCTCTAGCTTCCTCAAATGCTCTACCTTTACTGCTCAGATTTCTGTACCATACAGCAGTACTGGTCACACCGTTTTGTACACCTTAATTTTCAGCGTCTTTAGAATTCTTCTGTCTTCCCCTACCCCTAACACTCTAAGCCAGTTGGCTGCAGCTCCTCTTTCTCTAACTTTGAACTTCTCAATCAGACTTTCCTTCACCTCAACCAATCCTCATGGATACCTGAGGCTGTTAACCTGTTACACTACTTTCCCTTCTATCTCATCTCTCAGCTTCTTCTGATTTCCTCCTTTGTGCTGCCATTACAATGATATTATCTGTACTCGGTTTCATCCCATATACCTTCAATTTTGCATTCTATTCCCCTATCCTTTGGTAAAGTTCTTGCTCAGAGTCTGTCTGAAATGCCACATCAACTGCATACAGCAACTTTGTTGATCTGTCCTCTCTGACCTGATTGACAATTTAGCCCATCACCAGTATGAACAGCAGTGGGCTCAGAGCTGAACCCTGATGCACACCCAGTCTTAATGGCAACCCCCACTGAGAGTCTAAACACTGTTTGCATTGAATTCTATCATTAGCCTGCATTCATTCTACCAGTGTTTATGGAACGTCTTTTGGGACCCTGTTATATGCTTTCTCTAGGTCTAAGAATGCCCAGTTGCACTCTTTCCTCATCTCTAGCTGCTTATTTATAAATTTATTTGATGTTTGTTGACCGGGTCAAGAACCCATTTTCAGAGGAAGCCCGGGGAGAAAAAATTCAGCAAGATTGACATGTTAAAAAATAAAAAATAAATATATAAAATACGGTGAAAATTTACATAGAAACTTCTGTAGGGTACAAAAGTTGACAGTAAATATACAAATTCAGCAAGATTCACAAAGTTAAAAAATAAATCATAAAGATATAAAATACAGTGAAAAATTACAGAGAAACTTCTGTAGAGTACATAATTTTACAGCATAAAGGTACGGTGAGCACTTCATTTATGTGTTGGTGTATAGCTTACAGTGAGAAAAAGGTAGTACTGCTGACTTTAGGCAGTTGTTGTTGATTTCTAGTAGAGATTGCCACCCAGAAGTACACTAGTTTAATTCAGTTTGTTTATCTATAATCACAGTTCCTATGGTGGGCTGATTGTACAGATTATAATGCAAATTTGAGTAGTTAGAAAGGATGTCTACAGTGTTCTTTTAGGTAGACTTGGAGGAGGGCTTTAGAGAAGGGGAAAACACACAGTGTAAAAGTTATCTGAACTTCATAAGTCAATACTAGGAGGATGGTGGGAAGTGTAGAGAGTTTAAGGAGTTGGAGGTAGGGTGGAGTAACTTGGTAAAGTAGGTTTGCCAATTTTTTTTTGGGAATTGCTTCTCAATTATCTGTCTCACTGAAAACATTGGCTTGATTGTGCTACATCCTGATCTGAATCTGAACTGCTCATCTCTCATCTTACTTTCTGTTCTGCCTATTTATTTATCAATCACCCTCTCCAGAACTTGGATGCAGTGTGATAGGAGTTTGATACCCCTGTACTTCCCACAACTGTGGATGCCCCCTTTAGTCCTGTACACTAACACTAGTATGCTTATTCTCCAGTCATCTGGAATACTCCTTTCCCTCCATATGGCTATGAGTACACTCAAGAGCCGTCTGCCCACTATCTCACCCAACATTTTGATCATATGATCTGTGACCTTAACTGAGCCTGCTACTTTCCCGACTTGATTTTCCTTAGTGATGTTTTTTCTTCCATGGTGGGCTCCAATTTTTTTCCATTGCAGGCTGTCTGAGGCAGTACAACTTCTGTGAGGTTTTCTTCATTCAGAAGCTGTTGGAAGTACTCCTCCTATCTGCCTTTGATTTCATGTGGACTGGGGAGTAGTGCATTGCTGGCATCCATTATAAAGGGTATCTTGACTATCTTATTTATCTTTTTGTTTGACTTATAACCTGACAGAGTTTCTTTGCAACATCACCCAAGTTACTTTCCAGAAGCTAGTAGAGTGCCGCTGATGCCTTGTTCTTTCATAGGATCACAGGAGATTACTAGACTATCGACCTGGAGGCCATTTTAAGTGTAGCCGTTTCAACCCAATGTAATACAGGAGAGGTACTGGTCAATAACCAAGACTGCATTTGGTTATACTACATATGTATGTGTGTGTGTGTGTGTGTGTGTGTGTGTATA
Organism: Protopterus annectens; assembly: GCF_019279795.1. NCBI lineage: Eukaryota > Metazoa > Chordata > Ceratodontiformes > Protopteridae > Protopterus > Protopterus annectens. The sequence goes on from NC_056726.1 coordinate 10,590,883, forward strand.
TATATATATATATATATACATATATATATATATATATATATATATATATATATATATATATATATATACATATATGCGCGAGTCTATATAAATCTGTCTCTTTATCTGTGTTTATGTATACAGATGTACACACACCCATATGTGTGTTGGTGGCTTTATACATACATACATGCATGCACACACCCATACACTGGCATGCAGGAGGTATTTTGACTAAGGTGACAGTATAGCTGCTCCTAACAGCATCCTTGTCACTGACCCTTTATTGCTATTGCTTGTTTTGCAAGTCACACTCTTTTCCATTTGTTATACGCCAGTTGACAAGACTATTAAAAGTGTGACCCAAGTAACAGAGTATTCTTGCCTTCAGTCATCTAAACTTTTAGAGATGAATGTTACTGCAACTCTTCTCTTAACCTCTTTGTTAGTCAACCAGTACTCATTTTTAGCCTGGTCTGTCTTTTCTGTCTCCCACTTTTTTTCTATACTCCTTTCTTTTGACAACTTCCTGGACTTCTGCAAGCTATGTGCAAAGGAATGACCATCACACTTTGTCATCCTGTAATCAGGACCTGCTGCAGACCCATGGTTGATTTACCCTACTGTCATGACTTGACACAGAAAAAACAAGGATATAAATCTGTTGTCAACAGCTACTCAACTCAGCCATCAGACTATGTTATTCTTGCAAATAAGGCCTTTTCCTGCAAAAAGTCTAATGCATCGTAGGGTATAAAAGAATAACTATTGTTCATTTTTCCTTGAATTTTTCCAATTTCTGATGCATAAAATCAACAGTAATTTACTATTTTACAATTTATCTGAGTGGTGGGCAGGTCCTTCAATCTTTTTTAGCAATGATTTGGGTCAAACTTGGCAGGAGTAATTCACAGATGGCGAATTCAAAGACTAGAAAGTTATAGCATTGCACTGTAATATATATTGAGTACACACAGTTGAGTATACACAGTTCCTACAGGCTAAACCGCAGTGGTAGCTTTGTCACCTCACAGCAAGAGGTTCTCCCATTCGATTCTCAGCTGGAGCGCCTTCTGCGTGGAGTCTGCATGTCCTCCCCGTGGTCGAGTGGCGTTCGAAAGACATGCGTGAATGGGCATGCATTCGTTGAAGGTTGGGTGTCAGGCTGGCACCTCGGCACCATAAAAATCTACTGCCAATCATTAGCGGACCGGAATTCCGATCTGGCAACCCCTAACCGGGAAAAGCCAAAAGAAGAACAAGAACATACACAGTTCCTGCATAGACACTGTTATGCATGGACCCTGACATTCACAAAGACAATGCCCAGAACAGCAAATGTATTCTGAACACTATTTTAGTGTTCTATCTACTACCACGATCCAAATAACTAAATGGTGTTACTTCCTGAGGGATCGTGGTCACTGTTTTACTTTGTTAAATGGTACACAGAAGCACATGGTATGTTAATACATACCAGGCACTGCTACCTTTGGGACTAGAAGTAGCTCTGTGCAGTTTGATAGTCTACACATCACTTCTGTGTAAAATACTCAGCTGCCTTACATATCAGCTCTGCATGCCACAAACATGAATAGCTGTGATTCATGACTGAACAGTAGTCATTCAACATGCAGGTGGCACTGGGGTCATTATCACACTGTGGTAATGAGGGGATCTAGTGAAGTGTGATCTCCCATTGGTGGGAGACTGCCTCTATTATTGAGGTGGGACAAGGTAGTATATGGTATCAAGTTTGCCTGCACTGTACTGTATAGGACTCCATTAACAGTAAGGATTTTCTGCCATTTAGCAGAGATGCAGACAGGTTTAAAATTGTATCACGACTAGTACATTGCTTAGTGCTGTCTGTTGAGCAATATACTAGCATAAGAGAGCATTGATGCAGCAATGGCTGTTACACTAGTTGACTGCATGGTGCTCAAGTGCCATAGTGTATGCTAAAATGTTGCCACATTTGTGAATACTGCATGATCAAGAATGGGCCATTAGCTTAGGGGATTCACAGTTTGGATGCAATTGTGCAGGATTGTATTAGAGGTCTTGCATGATCTTGCTTTACTGTATTAGAGAGGTTCATACCTCTCAACCTGGAATCATCACAAATCTGGACAAGGCCCATGAAAAATAGGTACAAATCTGTATGCTGATTAACATTAATTTGCATACATAATTGCTTAACCCCACCCACTCCAATGGAACTGTGGGATACCAACTTTCAAACGCAAACTGAAGAACAGACAACCAAAATATGTCACCAGAGTCCCCCAGCAGCCATTCCAATGTCCCATTACCTGACAATTTCTACCCATTTACCATAAACACTAATGTGTGCATAGCATACTGCTTTACTTCTACAATGATTTGGATTTTATTTGTACATTTTGCAGCAAAAGAATGCACAAACACTAACAGACATCTCCTAAACAAGCATAATGAAAATAGACTTGGCATTAAAGCTTCTCTGTCCTTGAAACTCACAGTCATTGAAATAGCATTGAAACCCACACACCACATCCAAAGAAAATGCATCTGGCCAGTGGTGGATAGATTACCTTTGGGCTGTTTTCAAATCATTGGCCACTTGCACACAAAACAAGAAACATACATGTGTTCTTTTCTTTGATACACCTTCCTGACTTTATTTATATTCCTTGTATAATACAGCTGACCCTACACAAAAATAAGCTTTAAATTACTTTATGACTTGTTTTTCAACAAAGCACCATTCACACAGCTTTTCACTCACATAAGCACTTCAATTCTTCCCTAATGCTCAGCAACTCAGTGAACAGGCACTGGCTATCTACCTATCTCAGACCATTCCACCTATCTTACCATCTGTTAACTGTCTCTTCAAAATCACATTCTAAAACTCATACAGAAAGGAAGTATCATGAATCTAGTATTTGTTCAACAAACAGATTTAAAACAAGTCTGTGGTCTATTCTGTATTTTTCATGAGAAACATTCATTGCAGCGAGGTACCTTAGTTCAGCAAACCACTTTGTGTGTGCTTATCATGAAGTGAGTAGTGTGCATTTATTAATTTGTTGGAACTTCCTGTTGCACATCCCATATCCTTCTGCATTTACAGACAGTGATTATGGCATCATATGCCAACCACAGACATATCTGGATGGTGGAGTTACCATTTTTGAAATACACTAATTGTTTATAGCTCTTAGCAACTGTCTGCAGTACATTTATAATATATCATAACATTTCTGGGTTACTTAGTTCTTGCATTTTACAGCTGTTATGTTTGTACTGCATGGCAAACTTATGTGAATTAAATGATTAGAATACTGTTTATTCAAAGCTGCTAACCTCTGCGACCTTCCTGTACCACACACACACACACACACACGTTTTTTTCCTGTTATATATTGGAGCCTTTCTTGTTGTATTATGGTCCGGTGAGCCCTTGCTCCCTAGTACTTGTTTATTACCTTGAGGACTTATAATTGGAGTATCTCACTCAGCATCAACAATATACAATACAAGCAGTCTTCAGCTCTCTGGAAATACATGACATAGTTCTGCCCTGCAAGCCATCTACTACTTGTATTGGCATTTCTATATAATTAAGCTGTTTTTCTTGTCTGTATTCATATTGACCTCTTGTTGGGGTGCTTACATGAGCTTTTGTTACAACTTCCTAAATAGTAAAACCTCGTCATTTCCTCTTTCTTAAATATTGTTGATATTTATTATTCAGGACACTAGTTGGTCCTAGCAATGAGAAGTATATTTACTTGGGCTATTTGTATAACCCATTTTAAATTTAAAATTTCATTCTACAACTTTCAATATTTTTTACTTTGTGTTTTCTGACCTTCTGGTCTCACAAAACAGTCTAACATTAATTCAGTGTAAGTACATATATGTGGCTATCTGCTAAGCTCAAGGTGGGGCCTTGTGCCTTAACCAAACATATACCTCCTTCTACAGAGCTATAAACTTTACCACCAACACAAACAACAAGCACACAAACATAATCAGTCATCCCCCCCAACACACCCACACACCCACACCCACACCCACACCCACACACACACACCAAACCTGCTTGCCCCAAAATGCGGGATGCGGCTGCTATAAAACAGTCCTGCTGGCTGAAATAAATCCACTCCTGGCTGCTTGTTGCTCACTCTTGCAGCTGCTATACCCAACTCCAAAATGGTCCTGCTCACTGAAATAAATCCACGGCTGCTATAAAACAGTCCTGCAGCTGCTCGCTGAAATAAATCCACTCCTGCTTGTTGCTCGCTCTTGCAGCTGCTATATCCAAATCCAAAACGGTCCAATAAATGCATAATACATGTTGCTGCTGCTAATATGATCCAAATGTTTCCCACTTGCCAGAAATGATGATGTGAGCTCAAGGAGCTCAATTCTGACTGGCTGATGGCCCTGACGGAGCTGACGTCATCGCGCACCTGATGACGTCAGCTCTGACAGCACGAACTTTGAAAAAATTAATAAAACTAAAAGAAAAAAAATCGGAAATGAAGGGGTGCCACTCGGAATCGTGGCACCCCTTTATTTGGACCCGAAAACTCGGTAAAAAACGAGTAAATCGGTATGGTTGAGAGGTCTGGAGAGGTTTATGAAACAGTAAAAGCTTTGTATGCAGAAAAGAGACCTTTGCACTTTCATAAACCCCACAGAAACAAAACTGTGAGGAGTGGATCATTCGAGCATTCAGTTGAGTCATTGTACTGACTCACTACATACATACACAGATGTATACACATGTGCATATGTTAATGTTTATGTGAATCAGACAATAAGTTACATTTTCTGTATTTTTAAATGCTGTAGCAAAACTGCACTTTACTAGTGGAGTCAGACATGCACTCAGAGATTGTGATGCTTACTGTGTCTCAGGGCTACTAATTCATACAAAGTGGTGGAAAAGGCTAGTATCTTGATGTCTTGTTTTGGAAGTTTTATAAGAAAATCTGGAATCAGCACTGAGCTATTAACAATTGTAAGTCATATCGAAGGTCAGAATGACCTCTAGAAAATAAACTATAACAGTTACAACACATTCAATTTAAAATAAAAGTGCAGCTACCTGTTCTTTTCAGAATAACAGATATAAAAGCTATCAACAACATGGCACTTAAGGCCTAAAATGAAAATATATTTTTGCATAAAGGGATATTTTCATTCTTTTTAAATATTTTGGCATAAAATGACACTAAAATAACTTTTTTTTTTTTTTTACAATTATTCAAGATGCAGCTGCTGTGTTGTCTTTGTAGCTAGAAGCACAATCTAAAGAATTTTTAATGGAAAGCACTATATTATTATTATTATTATAGCACTATATATTCCACTATAATACTTGGAAAGCTTTATGAGAATAATTCCAGTCATTCTGAAAAATAAAACTTATTTTATAGAAAGGGAGCAAAAATAGCTAGAAAACAGTCAGCAGTTTGGGGTCAAGACCGAGTCTCCTGAGAAACAGTTTAAAAGCTGTGATGTGGCGTGTGTTTTAGTCGAAGCCATGCTCTAAGTGGGAACATTATTTTTCCACCAACCCAAGCTTCTGCTTAACTTGCTCCCTTAGTAGTTTTTACAGTCTAGGTATCTGTTTACAACAGAGAGGATTATGATCGGCTCGCCAATCATAAACTGCTTATTATGTGTTCGAGACATGGATGCCAAGAAGTTCTCCTCAAGAGCAATGAGTTTTGCTGGTTTTCAAGCCATAAAACTCTTAATGGACGCTCTCACAAAGGCAGTGTAATGCTGTACATCATGTTTACACTTATCTTTCATGCCTATAGCTAACTACGATGTGGTAAGGGTCTTTGCCTATAGTTAATTAGACATGGTGTAGTTTAAGAGAGTCGTACTGTTCGACCAATCTTGAGGTGTAATTGGGTTTAATGAAGATGGATACACCTCCTCCTTTGGTTCTTTCACACTCATTTTAAGGTCCGAACATGTGGAAAGTATTGCTTTGAAACCATGTCTCAATGATTGCACAGGAGTCAGCATCTTCCAAGGTGAAGAGTGCAGTTTCCTGTTTAGACTTCTAGCATTAAGCAGCAGGACCTTGAGTTTATCTTGAGAAGATTTTGTTATGTCAGACATTTTGTTGTTTTGACCTTACCTAAAAAAGGCACTATGGGATAGGCAAGCGCCTTTGTCAGTATCCAAAATCCTAGAGGAGACAGGTGCAGAACATCTCTGGCAAATTAGGCTAGCCCATTGACCATGTCTTCTCAGGTTGACAGACAGTGCACCCCCATGGACTGACAGCAGAAGCTAAGCCAGTTGTTGAAGTTGATAATTTTTTGTTTGTATTGTGGAATCATCCTGGATGAAGGTAGAATGCTGCTTAGGGACAGGGTCATGCCTGCCTGGGATACATAATCTGAGAGTTCAGGCGTATCCTTCATATATTCCAGAGATATATCTCAAGTCATCCACCCCAACATGGTTTATGACGGAATCATAACAGAACTTGTTGTTGAGTGACCTGAGTGCATGTGTGACTCGATGGATCCTGGCACCTGACAGGCAGCTGACCGTGACCCTCTCCTTGTCCAGCCTAGTGAGGGGAATATCAGTGTGTTTCACTATGGAGTCGCCAATGACTAAAATATTAGGCTTTGACGGGTTTTTCCTTAGGGGCTTATTTGCTTAGGCACTGGTGTGTGTTATTATATGTACTGGTGTCTATTTCCATTGTAGTGTTTGCACGTGGTTTACATTTGGGACATCTCTGATCTTTCGTTAGGCTTCTAGTGATTACCCCTGCGTATGTGGGTTTATGTATCGTTCCTTATTTTGAGTGAGAGGTGAAGTGTGTGTATTCTGGCAACCTGTTTGACATTCAGATTGTCATTATATAAGGGTATTTCCTCCAATTTCATAGTGTAATTACATCTCTCACATAAGGTATATGTTTGTTTTAGGAGTAAGTGGTTGTCAGTATACATGAGACAATTACGACTTTGCTTCAGGATGGCCATGTCAATCAGGCTGGCCGGAGAAATGATGGGAAATTGCCCATCCATTATAGATTTTTATGTATGTATTATTGGGGAAGGGAGTGGGCTAGTTTGCCAGATTTTGTGCTAGCATTACCAAAGGGGTTTATTCTAGTGAAGGCTAGGGATGATAAGTATGGCAATGGTGCTCAGTGCGCAGATGAATTGCCTATAGCACAGCAGGGGAAACTTGGGAGGTTCTACTGGCAGTTGTCTAGTGAAAAAGTATGTTTCAAGATTTTTGCGTCTGTACAGGGCACAGCAAACTCCCGCTGTATGAAGCGCAGCAATGCACAAATGACAGGCTTAAATACAAGTGACAATAAACACTTTTAAATGTAGTTGCCAAAAGCACACAATGAACCTTCCCCCAGCAATCCCCAACTCAGACAAAGCTCGTTCCACACACTTTTGCCGTAAGGGTGCAGGGAAGCCTTTCCTAATGTAAGATGGTTGGTCTAGTGCTCAAGTGCATCAGTTATAGTCTAAATTCGGCAGATTTGAAAATAGGCTATGCTATTTGGGCTAACAGTGCAGTTAAATCAAGTGCAGAAAATGATGCAGTCACAAAGAACAAAAACAGAAATAATGCAGCAATTACAAAAAAAAATGAGTATGAAAAGTGCAGTACAGTATCAAAATATACTTATTTTTTTGTTTTTAGCCTTGGAAGCCTTGCATATCAGTAGAAACACTCTGGACCTCAAGCAAAAGACGCCAAATGTACAGCAGCTCCGGTTAAATGTGAGGCAAAAATGCACTTTTTCAATATAAGCACAAGGAAAGGTAAATACATAATTCACGATATCAACAGTAGTGTAGAAAGTGAGTAGCTTATCAAGCTCCAATTTACAGTAGGAGTGGGCAGCTTAAAATCACCAGGTTTAAAAAGCAGATCAACAAAGGGAAGGGTGGCTGGGAAAAACTAGCAGGGAATCACCAACAGTGCTTTAGTTTATGCAGACTTCCAATCTTTTTCGCAAAAAGACAAAGACCCATAAATTCACTGTGTATTTAAGTATCACTCAAGAAACAATTTAAGCAATGAAAAAATGTGAAATGTGCAGCCTAGATAATTTAAGTGTCTATCTCTCACTCAGAACAAAAATACCACGCCAAACAGATTTCTTGAAACAGAAAACAAAATGAAGCAGGTAAAACAGAAAGCAGCTCTATCGCTCACAGACGCACACAAAAAATAATAATACGTTTACTTTTCCTCACTCTGCAGGGAATCACCAGCAGTGCTTTAATTTTTACAGGCATAAAATCTTTTCAGTTTAAAAAAATATGGAAAAATGAATACTTTCAACATTTTATAAAGATCTTTTACAAGACATCTACATATTTCTAACTACTGCTAAAAGTTAATGTCATCATTCTCAACATATTTATTAATTTATGGGATTGACAGCATCACCACCTAAGTTTTTCACTGATATATTTAGGAATGCTTCTTCCTAGTGTCAAATGTAAATTGATATAAAGGGCGGGAAATTAAGGTATATAAGTGTGTTTAATTGATTACTGGTTGTTCTGATGAAACCTACGTTTTGTAGGTGAAAGCGCTCAACAACCTGTTGTTTTTACTAGTCAATAAACAAGTGGTTTTATTCAAAGATTGGATCCTGTCACAGTTTTTTTCTTCTTGGAATTAATTTGTGGTTACAGTCGTTGGGATAGTGTTTGGATTCCTTGAAGTGTTTGTTCGTAGTGTCAAATGTAGCTTTATTTTACAGATTCTATCATCATATTTTCCTGTCTTCCTCAACCCTAACTTAGAATCTTAAGTTCATGCAACTAAACTCGGACCTTCAAATGTAGCTTTATTTTACAGATTCTAATATTATCATATTTCCTGTCTTCCCCAACCCAACTTAGAATCTTAGTTCATGCAACTAAACTATGACCTTTCAGAGCAGTATGCAGCTTAATTAAAAAATATTCAGTGTACTACATTGCTATTCGAAAAAAAAAAAGATCTGCATACATTCCAAAGTACACAAGGATATACAGACCCAAATACAGGTGCAAGTTTAAAACTTCACCACATGTTGTATGCCCTGTTTGGTGGATAAAAGTACATATTCTTAGTCTCTTTTCATGATTTTGTACATTCTTCAGCACTTCTGACTTTTTAACAAATGACACATTAGGTTTTTGGCTGTTTGGATGTTTAACATAGCTTACTCATGGGACAGTGCTCAAAATTGAAGCACAAGGCAGACTTATGCAACTACAGATTTTCAGCTTTGACTGACATTTTTCTCTGCCCAGATTTTACTATGCAAGTGCTTGGATAGATTTTCAAGACATCTTTTGTAAAGAATGCTAGACACTTAGGATTTACTGCAGATTTCACTAAATCGTTTTGAGAAGTGTACCCACATGAACCCTTGAATTATAGGGGTAGATTTTAAGAGTTTCCTAGCACAGACAAATCTGATAAACAAACCTTATAACAATCAATTTAAATCAGAGAATCTTTTTTTCCAGACAGAGTGAGTCCCAGCTTAGGAACTTTTAAACTTTTTCAAAGAGAATGGTCTAATTCACTTGTGGCTACAAAACTCTATGAAAATAAGTCAACAGCAGGCCTTAAACCTTTGAAAACATCATTGCCAATCAATAAATCATCTCCCTACTCACTGGTGACGTACACAGGATGGCTCACTTCCATTTTCCAAACATTAGTTTTAGCTGTATCTTATCTACAGTTGGTTGCTCTTCTCTTATTCGATCTATAAACTGTAAGTCATAAGGAAAAAATCTGCAACTCTTTAAATTTTCGCTGCTCTGGTCAGCTGGGCACAGAAGCTCTTAGACATCACAGTCATTTCATCTACAACCTCCAAAGGCTGTTTCCACATTTATGTCGAAGTAAAACCTATTTTCCCCTAAAGGGTTAAGTTGCCTATGTAAAATGTGCTCTAACCTATGTTTTGCTACATGACAGTATCATCACTACTTGCAACAGAAGTTTTAGAGAGTCACCTTTACAGACTGTGCTCTCTGCTACCTTTAACTTTGAATGCAGTAACTGCATATGAAGCATTTACAGTAGCAGTATCGGAGGATATAGGATAATATAGTCATTCACCAAGGGAAATATGTTTTTTAAATAGAGATAAGTATGGTAGGTACCAAAGATCCAGAAGAAAAATGGGAAGCTGTAAAGGTCAAAACAAAAAAGCCAGCACCAAGTGTTATTGCAGAATCAGTTTAATTTCAAAATAGCATCATACCGGTTTTGGCACACTTGCCTTCCTCAGTGAATACCAATGCTTACAAAACCATATGTTTATATATTAGTCCACCCACACTTCCTGTTGTGACATTTCCTGAAATTCAATTAATAAATTAATTAACATATAAAACAGTATAGTATAAACCTAAGTTATAAATGATCATTTAAGCCCGGTGAAAACAAACCACCTAATTTGACAATCCAATATTTCTCCTTATTATTCAAGATAGAATGCCAGCCTAATTTATCAGACCAATCGCCCTGTATCCTATCAATCACTGTAAAGGAAAAGTGGGCAGTGGGATGGGTAATTTTGTGTTTGTATAAGGCATTACTCAACCATTTGTTACAGATGTCACTGTAATGTTCTGACATCCGAATCTATAGGGGACGTGATGTTTGTCCAATATAGAAAGATGAACAAGTACAGGTAGCCAGATATATAACCCAATCTGATCCGCAGTTCCCAAAACATTGTATGTCAAACACCCTGCCTGAATTTTTACTTTTGAATTGTTTAGATTTGACTATATATTTACAGAAGGAACAATGTCCACATGGAAATGTCCCCAAGAGTTTGTCCCCTGTAATAGTCAATTGATGACACCTAGACAATCCACTACTACACTTTTTATAATGTGCAAAATGTGAGCCCAATGTTTTGCCCCTACGGTATGAAAATAGGCACTGATCCCCTAAAGTATGATTCAAGTCTTCACTTGCCATTAGAATATTTAGATATTTAGAATGTTTAGATACTATATCCTTGATAAGATGAATATTCCTACTGTAGGTGGTTATAAATCTGATCCGCTGTGATTCCACTGTATGGGTCCTATCCTTATAGGAAAGTAGCTGTGATCTATCCTGAGCAGATGCAAACTGGCTAGCAGGTTGAATATCCCATTGTCGATAACCCCGGACCTGAAACCTGTGTGTCATATCCTGTTGAAGGGTGGCAAAATCCTCCTTTTCAGAACAAATCCACCTAATACGCAAAAACTGGGATTTTGGTATACTCCGTATGGTATGGTGTGGGTGCAAACTAGTAGCATATAGCAAGTTGTTATATTGGGGATATTTCCTGTACACACTGGTGACGAGAGACCCATCTTGTTGTTTAGACACTGTAACATCCAAAAGGTTAATACAGTGCATATCAAAGTTCAGTGTAAATTCAATACCCCATTTGTTTTCATTTAAGTATTGAACAAACTCAGCTAAATATTGTTGGTCAGCATGCCACAACATCCAACAATCATCAAGGTACCTCCTCCAGATGTCCATCTCATTGAAATATAAATTATGAGTGGTGTCATATATGAGATGTTCCTCAAGATACCCCATGAATATATCAGCATAAATAGGGGCAAATGAGGACCTCATTGCAGCACCTCTGGTTTGCCAATAACATTCCCTATTGAAATAAAAAACATTCTTCGTTAACACATGTTCAGCCATGCAAAGTAATAGAGTGTTAAATCCAGCTGAATAAAGATCAGCCTTCTCCAACCAATAATGGAGCGCCACTAGTCCTGCCCAATGGGGAATGTTAGTATAGAGCGTTTTTACATCCAGTGTACACAACAGCCATGTTGGTTCTAATTGTGTTTCTTATATAATCCTGAGAAATTCAGTGATATCTTGGATACGTGCTCATACATGTTTGAGTAAAGGTTTAAGATAATATGTTAGAAAATCTGAAAGCGGTTCCGTCAGAGATCCTATACCAGATACAATTGGTCTTCCCGGGGGCTTATCCAGACTCTTGTGTATCTTTGGTAAAATATATAAAATTTGTTTTTGTGGATCATGCACCATAAGTTGGCGCAACATGGACTCTTGTATAATACCTTCCTCAACTGCTAAGTTGAGAAATGTATCTATCTCTTTCTTAAAATTGGGTGTAGGGTCTAAGGTCATGTGCATATAGTGCTGAGGGTTGGATACTTGGCCATTTCCATCTGCCAGATAATAATCTGTATTCATTATGACAACAGCCCCACCCTTATCCGCAGTAGTAATCACAATATTGGTATTATTTTTGAGTTCAGTAAGAGCCTTTTGTTCCCCAACTGTAAGATTATGGTGCAACAGAGTGGAATCACACAACCTAAAATGCAGATCTTTGAGAACCGCCTGCTGAAAGACACCAACATATTTACTGATAGGAGGCAAGAATCCAGATTTACCAAACCTAAATTCTGTAGATCTTTAAGAAAATTCACTGGAACCAAAAAACATCTTTAGATTTAATCTACGGCAAAAATCCAGGACATCATTCACTATTATATTCTCATCAATGACAAAACCAGAAACATAGCTGAGACCTTTGTTAAGCAATTTCTTTTGATTGTCAGTTAACTGGACAGAGGAGATATTATGGATGTTAAAATCAAACTCTAATGTATTAGCAACGTTTGGAGAAGTCGCTCTATTGTACCTACGTTTGTGTTTCCTCCCACCCCTATGCCTGCTGATTCTAAAGGGTGGTCACTATTTCTAGGTTTCTTTGGTATGGGTGAGGCCTGTGTGTTGGGATAATCTATGTCAGTGGCAGATGACTCATCCCCCGAAGTACTACTAGGCTGTGAGGCCATTTTCTTCAAGATAGATCTGGGTCTTTTTCTCCTGGAAGCAGTGTAAATGGAATCCCCACTATCAGAATGTAATGAGCAAGGAAAATGTTGGTGAACGTCAGATAAGCGTCTACAAAAATAAGGATGACCTGCCAATATCAAATGAAATTACCTCCAAACCCATAAAAGTACAGTTTTGTACCTACCATAAATGTAGATGTTCGAGTGCTAATACAGCTGCAGTCATAACAGATGGGTTCTCCTGCCATCAGGCGGGTCCTCGGTCGGCCGAATTCCAAAGTCTAGGTCCGGCGTCGGTTGTCGTCGCTTCTTCCCTGACGTCAGTGCGACAGGGGTATAAAAGAACCAGCCGACGCCATTTTCTTCAGTTTTTCTTGCCCCAGATGTCAGGTGCCCCCAGAAGGAAGGCAATACATAAATTTGTGTAATAAAGCAATGCCATATAATCAAAAAACAGTAGTGCAAGAAAATACACCATGAATGAATACCCCAATCAGGTTGTATGAGGAGGTGTTAGCCAACAGGCCTGTCCCAAGAGGGGAAGGAGGGAGGGAAACCTGGACTGCAGCTGTATTAGCACTCGAACATCTACATTTATGGTAGGTACAAAACTGTACTATGTTCATCGTGCATACAGCTGCAGTCATAACAGATGGGTAGAATCCCAAAGCTAAGAAAGGGGTGGTAGGCACTAGGTGGAACTAGGAGGAGCCAGAATGCCCTGCAAGACTGCAGTGGCAAAGCCTGCTCTAGATTTGGAGTATAATGGAAGGTGGTAGTGCTTGGAGAAGGTATGCACAGAACTCCAAGTGGCTGCTTCCAAAATATCTTTGGTAGGAACTCCTCTGAGGAAAGCTGCAGAGGTAGCCGTGGCCCTTGTGGAGTGAGATCTGATGCCTGTAGGTACAGTTTTGCCATGAAAAGAATAACAAAGGCGTATGCAGTGGGCTATCCATTTTGAGATTGTCTGTTTGGAAATTGGCTTCCTTGAGCTCCTATAGCATAGGACACAAAGAGCTGTTCTGATTTTCTGAAAGGCTTTGTTCTGTCCAAATAATAACGCAGTTGTCTGTGGATGTCCAAGGAATGTAGTAATCTCTCCCCTTTGTTTTGAGGATTAGGATAAAAGGTAGGTAAGTGTATAGCCTGATTCAAAGCTACCCTGGATACCACTTTTGGCATAAAGGACGGGTTGGTTCGTAAGGAAACTCTGTCCTGATGGAAGATGATAAAAGGCTGCACAGCCATGAGAGCTTGTAGTTCCGATACCCTACGAGCTGAGGTAATAGCCAGAAGGAAAGCTGTTTTCCAGGATAAATATTGCAAATCTGTTGAGGCAGCTGGCTCAAAAGGAGGCAAGGTCAGCTTTTCTAGAATGAAATTGAGATCCCAAGCAGGTATTGGTTGTTTCCTTGGGGGTTTTAGATTCTTAGCCCCTCTGAGGAACTGTCTTAAGAGGGGGTGAGAGAATAATGGTGGATCAGTGTTGTATTCTGCAGAAATGGCTGAGGCATGGATTTTGATGGAGGAGAATGAAAGTCCACTGCTTAGCAGCTCAGCTAGATACTGTAATATTTGAGGTAAATTCAGTTTTCCAGGATTCTGGCCCTTTTTCTCATTCCAGGCACAAAACCGTTTCCATTTTGCGGAGTAAGCTTTTCTAGTAGACGGCCTTCTGGCCTCCAAAATGACATCCTGCACCTCCTTGGAGAGTAGGGTCTGTTGTGATGTTAAGGAATCTTCCATGCGGCTAGATTTAGTGTTTTCAGCTGACTGTGAAGAGTTTTGAAGCTGTGCTGAGTCAGAAGAAGAGGCATTAGAGGCAGGGTCCATGGTGGGGAATGCGTCAGGCTCCTCAGGAGTGGGTACCAGTGTTGTCTTGGCCAGTCTGGAGCAATGAGAATCATCTTTGGTCTGTCTGCTCTGGTTTTTAATAGAACTTTGGGCAGCAGAGGAAGAGGTGGGAAGGCATAAACTGTCATTGTTGTCCAACTGAAAGAGAGAGCGTCCACTCTCCAGGCCTTTGGATGAAAAATCCTTGAGCAGAATTTTGTCAATTGGTGATTTTTGTGGGAGGCAAAGAGATCTATGTCTGGCCTTCCCCATGCTTGAATTATCTCTGTAAAAACTTGAGGATGCAACTTCCATTCATGTGGATCTGTTATATTTCTGCTTAGGTTGTCTGCCAGCGTGTTTTCCTTGCCTGGCAAGTACTGTGCTTGAAGTTCGATTTGTAAGTCCAGAGCCATGTTCCAAAGTGACATGGCCAGCCTGCATAGGGGGTATGAATGGGTTCCTCCCTGTTTGTTTATGTACCACATTACTGTGGTGTTGTCTGTCCTTATCAATAGTTGACCTGGATGCAGAAGGTCTTTGAAAGCTATAATAGCATTTATTACTGCTAGCATTTCCTTTTGATTGATGTGAAGGTGCTTTTCTTTTTGGGATCATTTGCCCTGAATGCACAGATTTGTCATGTGCGCCCCCACAGGCGTAGTCCGAGGCATCTTTTGTGATGACTTGATTTGCTTGAGGCTTGCTGAATGGGAGACCTGCATTTGTTTGGCATGCTTGAGCCCACCAAAGAAATTCCTTTTGAAGACATGGAATTAGTGGTATTATTGTTTCCAAACTGTGGCTGTGTTGAGACCATAGGTTTTTCAGGTACCATTGAAGTTTCCTCATATGCAGCTTTGCACATGGGATTAGTAAGATGCAAGATGCCATGAATCCCAGAGCCTGCAGGATTTTCCTTGCAGTCAGCCTGGTGAAATTTGCTAGTGTTCTGAAGTATTGAGTTAGTTGCCCCTGCTTCTCTGGCGTGAGGTAGGCCACCTGGGTGTTTGCGTCCAAGTTGGCACCCAGGAAAATTATTTTCCGAGAGGGTATTAGCCTAGATTTCTTTTTGTTGACTGTGTATCCCAGGGAATTCAACAACATTATTACATAAGCCAGATGTTTCAGAAGTATGTGCTTGCTGTCCGCTTGGATCAGGCAGTCGTCCAAATAGGGGTATATTTGTATCCCTTGAAGTCTGCAGTAGGCAATTACTGATGCCAGGCATTTCGTGAATACTCTGGGCGCAGTAGATAAGCCAAAGGGCAATGCAGAGAATTGATAATGGGTTGAACCTGCAAGAAATCTGAGGTATCTTCTGCAATTTTGCCTGATTAGGACATGCAGGTATGTCTCCTTGAGGTCCAATGTTACCAGCCAAGACTCCTTGCCCAGCATGGGAAGAAGCTGCTGTAAAGTGAGCATCTTGAATTTTGGTACGAGTAAAAATGTGTTTAGGATGGATAGATCCAAAATAGGTCTCCAATCTTTTCCCTTCCTTGGTACCAGAAATAGTCTGGAATAAAAACCTTGACCTTGTTCGTGAGTAGGTACCTCTTGAATAGCTTTCATGTCTATGAGATCTGAAATTTGTCTTTGTGCCTCTGCCCTTTGATTGTGTGGCAGGTTTGGCATGCCTCTCATTTTTGGAAGGGTGTGAAAATGGAATCTGTAGCCTCTGTTTATAATGTCCAGGATCCATTTGTCTTTTGTGACAATATGCCAATTTTTGAAAATAATGCCAGTTTTCCACCTAAGGGTGCTGCCATTTGAGCCTTGCTTGGCATGCAAAGGGGAAAGTCATTGGGCTTGTTTTCTGAATGGCTGTGAACTATCCTCACCACCTCTTTGTGTAGGAGCTTGCCATTGTCTGCCTCTAAACGATCCTTGGGATTGCCCTCTGCCCCTCGGGCGCCTGTATCTACCTCTTTGGGGTCTGTCCGTGGCTGGAAAGGACCAATTTTTGGAAGGCCAATTTCTACTGAAACGTGGGGGTTGTACCTGTAGAAAATCTTTCACTGTTTGCATTGATTTAGCCTTTTCCTCCATTTTCTTTAATACCTCCTCAGCATTAGCACCAAATAATACATCCTTTTGTAGAGGGGCATCTAGTAATTTAGCTTTGACATGATCTGGTAAGGTTTGTTCCTTGAGCCAGGCATGTCTACGTATGACTGATTCTGTAACAGCAGCTCTACATGAGGCCTCTAGAGCATCAAAACCACATTGCAAGGTATGTTTACCCACTTGTTCTGCACTATGCATCAAATCCTGCAACTCCTTCAAGTCTGGTTGTTCAGGTTGTGACATTTTACTTCTCAATTGTGATAACAGAAACTGTTGGTACTTTAGCATATGGAACTGGCAGTTTAATGCCCTCATAGTTAAGGTGGCCGAGGTATATACCTTTTTTCCCCACCTTTCTAAGGATCTGGAATCTCTCTCGGAAGGTAATGGATTTTTAGCAGTGGAGGCCTTAATTCCCTTGGGGCCCTGTGAGATAGTTTCTGGGTCAGCAGCATGGCTTTTGTATAGAAATTGGTGTGAGTCAGGAACCCGGTAGTACCTGTCAGGCTTGACTGGGGCTGGAGGTAAAGAATCCGGGTTAAAGCAGGCCTCCGAGCACACATCATCTAGTATGTCCAAGACAGGAGGTATAGCCAGAGGCCTGTGCTGAGGTAGCAAGAGAAATTCCCTAAGCCTTTTCTTGGAATCTGAGTACTCTTGGCCTTCCCAGTGGAAGTGTTCCCTTACGGTATGCAAGGTTTCCCCAAATGAGTAATCCTCTGGGGGGGATACAGAGGGAATGGACTCCTCTGCATCAGAATCTTCAAAAGGGGAGTAAGAATGTTCCTGTTCATCAGAGTGCTCTGATATAATGGAGGCCTGATCAGAGGATGGATTCTTCCTCCACTCTGGGCCTTTTGTCCGGGAGGGGGGTTGAGAACCCCTGATAAGAGTAATTAAATCCTCAGCCATTTTAAGCATCTGTTTTTTAGGCATGGGGCCTGGAGATGGGCCCTGTGTAGCTTGTCTCTTTGAATGCATGGCTGCTTTAGACTTAGTGAAAGCCTTGATGGAAAAAGAAGAGGAAGGTCTGAAGACACCTTGAGAGGAGGCAAACCTGTCTACATTTTGAGATTCACCACCAAGAGTGGCTTCGGTATCTGTAGTCGGGGTGTGGGCCGAGGAGCCTGAGACCTCGGGCACAGAAGACACCACCAATGAAGTGTCGTCGGTAGTCAAGGGCTGCGTAGGCGCCTCACTGAGAACCGGACCACCTGTAGTCGGCTTTGGCGTGGTGTCGGTAGAGGCCGCGGACCTCGTGTGTCGGTTCTTATCTTTGCGCTTTTTAAACAAAACTGGAGTCGGAGTATCCGACGACATAATATAGTTAAATTTTTTGCCAAAATAATGCTGGGCGAACTCCGCCCGACGCTTAATGGTGCGTTTGTTGAATGTAGCACAAAAACGACAGACCCAGACGTCGTGGTCTGGGCCTAAAGAAGGAATACAGAGGGAATGAAAATCCTTATGTGGTATTTGCTTCCCACATGAAATACAATTATTAACTTTGTCTGACATCGGTCTGAGGCAAGAAAAGTTTCCCCAACGGGGTACTTAGCTTTCAAGAAGACTTCGGTTGCAAAATTTTCGTAATTTCAGGAGCTGGCCGACTGGA
Source organism: Protopterus annectens (assembly GCF_019279795.1). Classification (NCBI taxonomy): domain Eukaryota; kingdom Metazoa; phylum Chordata; order Ceratodontiformes; family Protopteridae; genus Protopterus; species Protopterus annectens. The sequence goes on from NC_056726.1 coordinate 10,609,264, forward strand.
ACTTGCGAACTGCTTCTGCTTCGGGCACCGCGCGGCAAGAAAGACTGAAGAAAATGGCGTTGGCTGGTTCTTTTATAACCCCTGTCGCACTGATGTCAGGGAAGAAGCGACGACAACCGACGCCGGACCTAGACTTTGGAATTCGGCCGACCGAGGACCTGCCTGACGGCAGGAGAACCCATCTGTTATGACTGCAGCTGTATGCACGATGAACATCAGAATAATACTGTCAGATGCTAGATATTCCAACAGGACTTCACAGGTTAAATATTACATTACATATCATGACTGATCAGCCACACCAATATATACCTAAGCAAAGTGTTGGTGAATGTCAAATAAACATCTACAAAAATATAATGCTTACATTAAAGCGTGCAGATTGTGTGCAATGTTACCCACTCCTTGACAGACAGTGCCATCTTACAAGATTACTTTGTTAACACTGGTGGCACTATATGACAAAAGTGAATACCTTGATGGCTGCAGCAGAATTCAGCAAAAGGCCTTCATTCTTATTCTTGTTACAACAGCAGCTGTTAATGTACTTTTCTGCTCAATATACTTCCCAACTGTCCAGAGTTTTCACAAAATGTCCAAATGTTTGCCTCAAAATTTTGGTCTGTTCCTCATAACATTTGTAGTTTCTGGCAGATATCTGAGTATTGAAAGCCACAAAATAATGACACTCATTTTGCTTCAGACTTCATATCCTTCAGAAAAATGCATGGTAACACAAATCCTGTTATTCTAGCAAATTTCTAAGATTATAAGAGTAATATTTAAAATCTATCAATTTTTAGCCCGTTGTCCCTCCATCATTTCTGGCTATGTCCAGGTTACTTGCACCAAGAGGTTCAGACGTATACTGCCCTAACTTGATGAACACTGTAACTACAAGAAAAAGGGAGTTATATGTAATCAAT